>NC_056750.1:662997058-663117058 GCF_019279795.1 Protopterus annectens | reverse complement strand
TGGGCAGTTTTGTCTTTATGGGTGCATGCATTTTGTTTCATTGTTTACTGGAAAGATGTTCTGAATTGGGCAGTTTTGTCATCATTGGTGCATGCGTTTTATTTCATTGTTTACTGGAAAATGTTCAAAACAATAGGAAGGTGTATCAAAGAGCACATGTATGTTTCATATGCAAGGGGCCTATGATTTGAAAACAGCCCAGAATTAATCTTTATCTGCCACTGGTAAAATGTATTTTCTTTGAATGTGGGTTTCAATGCTGTTTCAATGAATGTGAGTGTCAAGGGCAGAGAAGTTTTAATGCTAAGTTTGTTTAGCAGATGTCTTAGTGTTTGTGCTGTAAAATGCAAAATAAAACTTTCAAATGAAGTCCAAATCATCATAGAAGTAAATCAGTATGCACATTAGTGTTTATGGTAAATGGAGTGAAATAGCCAAGTATTGGATCATTGGAATGGCTGCAGGGGGAGGCTCCATTCGACCATGATTTGGTGAGGGGGAAGGGCGGCAAACTTAAAGACAGCCCCAGCTGAAATATACCTCCCAACTGTCCAGATTTTCAAAGAATGAATAGATTTTTGCTTCTTATTTTTGGTTTGTTCCTCATAAAATTTGTGGTTTTCTAGCAAATCATTTAGGAATTAAGTCACTAAATAATGATACACTGAGTTTCAGACTTCATAACCTTCAGAAAAATGCATGCTAAAGTAAGACCTGTTGTTCTATCAACTGTCAGTTTATACAAGAGCAATTTTTAGTACTGTTTATATGTTCCCCCAGTATATTTGGCCTTGTCCAGATTTATTGCATTAACAGGTTGAGAGGTACATGCAAATAAATTGCTTTATAGAATTAGGCATAGCCAAACCTCGCAACTGTCCCTGATTTTGGCTCAAAATGTTGCTCTTCCCCTAATAATCCCTCCACAAAATAGCAATTTTGGAAGAAAACATAGAGGGTTTACAATTAAGAAATAACTGTAATAATCAGAGTTATAGATTACTTTTATTTCAGAAATGCATGTAGATTCTTTTATATTGTCAGCTGCTCAAGTTAGCAGTACTAATATTAAATTGTCCCTTCTTTGACAGGTTCCCAGCTGTATTGTGCAGCTATTTTATATTTTTACATCACATTTTTGGTCCATTTTTCATAAAATTGTGTTTTTTTTGGCAAATTAGTGACAAATCATTAAAGACTGAAGTTAGAAAATAATGACAGACATTTGCGTTTCAGATTTCATACCATTCAGAAAATCCATACTATTGCAAGACCTATTCTATTATCTTTCTAAGTTTATAAGAGCAATATTTAAAAATTGTCCTTATTTTTGGGCCTTTGTCCCACTTCTTTGTATGGATTTGTCCAGATTTCTTGCTCTGAGGTTGAGAGGTATGACAAATGTGTCAGGGCCATCACAGTCAGCCAGAGACATTTCAAATTGTGACATACTTGTTGCACCCCACTCCCCCATGTAGTGACTCTGGATGTGTCTAAGCAAGGCATGGAGTAGTTATGCAGTGTAAATGTGCAGAGTATCCCCCCCATCCAAGGTAGACACAAGTACTAGAGTGGCTTTTCATCTGTCAATGATTTTTGCAGAATGGTCTGGTTTCTGTCATATTTTTTGTACTATTGATTTATGCTTATTACTCAAAGTGCCTGTTGCTCTGTTTTTAAGTAGCAATACTTTAATGACCATCAGGTAAGCTTGGCTGAGATTGTAAGATGCAAGTAAGCTCTAATAAGCATACTGTTAAAGAATTGCCAACATTGAAAGCCTTTCTGTTGTTGCCATGTAGAGAATACTTAACTAGATAATGTATAAGCCTTGGGTATTGAAATGCATATGACAGTATTTGTAATAAAGGACAGGATTACATTATTTTAAGAAGCTCATTACACTTGGAGACTTCCAGTCATCTCTGCAGGCTTTACCCGTAAACTAAACAGAATGCCAATTGTGTGGTCCATAACCTGTACAGTAATCCTTTAAGCAATTTACCTTGAGCTTATTTTTTGTTTGCTTTTCATTTTTTTTACTTTGATCACGTTTTCCCCATGAAACAAGTAGATAGTTGTCAGGCAGCAGGTCTTTTTTTGGATAAGAAACATTTTTACAAGTGGGGGCATCAGGGATTTCTACTTTCAGCATGTTACTTGGTACTTTAATAAAGCTGAATATAAATTATAATTAGAACTGCAGTGCAAGAAGTGGTTTGAGTTGAGTGCTGCTTGTTTTTCTTATACTTGATATTGACTGGCATTCCATTAATGTATTTAAAAAGTAATTTATTTTTTCATGCCTCACAACCTTTTTGTTTCCATCTAGATATTAAGTAAGCTGTCATGCAGCCAATGCATTGAAATATTTTTATTCTTCTACACTTCATTTTGTATTGATTGGACTCTCATAATGACAGTTTGGTACCCAGGGCAGTGTATTTAGTTAGTTTTTGTGGTTTTGAGCATAGCTCCTCCCCTTTTTACTTGGCCTCACCCCTTCCCATTGACCCCACCCATTCAGCTGTCTCCTGCAGCCCCCACCCCCTTTGATTTGAAGTCACCAGCCGCCACTGCATGCATCTGCAGTGTTTCTTCCTGGTCCGCCGCTGAAAATTGGTTTTGTTCCAAGTTGGACTTTCCAGGTAAACAAACAAATAATAAATAAAAAATAAATTATATATTAGAATATGTTTTTTTTTAATCATTGACTACCATTGGTTGACAGTAAATGCATTGAACCAGTTCATCAGCTGCCATAATCATCTAAAAACGAAAACATCACATCAGAATGATCGCAAATGAAACATATGCATTACATTTGCAGTCATCTAAAATAACCGAGTGTGCACACTCATGCACACACACGCACGCACACACACACACACACACACACACTAGACAGTAAACAGTACTACCTGTAGTGTTCAATACAAAGATAAATAAACATTGGACAAATAATGCTTTTGTAATATATGGACTACCATAAAAATACTCTGAATTCAAGAAAACAAAGTTTTGATAAACATAATTGCAGCAGTTATGAGACCTGTAATGCACACTGATGTCACACAGAAAAACAAAATCGTGACATCTAACAGCTTCAAAGCATTTCATTGATTAGAAGGACACATCTTCTGGCTGCTGTGCGTGTAGCTGCACTGTATGCTTCTTATGGCTTTCAGTGTCTCAGCAAGTGAAACAGTCACCTTTCTGCCAAGGTCATATGGCTGTGGGTTCCGTTCCCACATTGGGTGCTTAGATTGATTTTTCCATTGTGAACAGGGTTGTGTAGCATAAGGAGGTGCTGCCCTTCTGTGTATCCTGTCTTTCAGACAAGTTAAACCGAGTTCCCATCTGCCTATGCTGCTGGTTGCTCCTGTTGATGAAAAAGATTGTGTGACACTTATGAAATGATTGAGGAAGTTCTCATCTCACCTTACTTAATTTACCCTAGTTGCTAAAAATACCATTGCATGTCTCCCCTGGGAAGAAGCCTCTGGCCTTTTCAGCCAGCACAAGATAAATAAAGTAAGTTAAATTATTTTGAAGTTTTTTTCCTATAACTAGTAGTATGTTAGAGCAACTTTAGCTCCATATACTACAAAGCATTACAATCAAGTCTGTCTTTACTGCACTCCTCTCTCATGATGAATTTCTTGACATCCATGGCTTCAACACATGACCCAGCCATAATCCTCTCTATTGCTGAATGATACCAGCACACCCTTGTCTAAAAATAGACCCGCCCACTCACCACTGCGTATCATTAGAATATGCTGGCAGTCACTGGTGCATAAGCCCACTGGACTGTTTATTACAATATATTATGAGGCATCAGTCTATCAGCAGGAGGACAGGTCTTTTTGAATTTCAGTATGTTGACCACTGTGCCAGTGTTGCAAACTAGGAATGCGGAAGGATGTGAGAGCTTTTCTTTTTAAAGGAGTTCTCTGAATTAGCAGAAGTGCATTAGCAAAAGATAAGGGAAAGACCACAATAATTGTATTGAGGATTTTGGCATGGACCTTAATGGTTTACTTTGAACAAAAATAAACAGTTGATTTTATAGATGAACACTTTCAGGGAGTTAATGAGAAAAAAAAAAACAGTTCTTCTACTCCTATACATAGTTTATGCTTAGTTTAACTTTTTATTAAAAACTGTAAATAAATAAATGCATTTGTTTAAGGCAAAAATGCATTGTATTTATATTTCTTGGCTGAGTTGGTCTACCTTAAAATTATAAAAGAGGCATTGTTTTCAGCCTGGTGATTCTGTTATAAATTCTACTGGCCTTTTAGGAAGGGCATTTTGTATACAACAGGCAACAGATTCCAGTAAACCAAGGAATGCAAGATTAACAGACACCATTAAAATGTATCTATGTTCATCTTCTGTAGCAAAAATGCATTGCCTTGGTTACTATCTTAACGAATTCAAGGATCCCTCTAAGCAAAGGATAATTAATGCTGCAAGAAGTGAAAAAACAAAACAAAGTTGAATTACTTTCTTTAATGTAGTTTCCATAAACTTCCTGCTGAACTATATCACTTGAGCTAATAATGTGATTAGAGTAACTTATCTGATATATTTAATTGGCCATATTACTTTGCATACAAGGTTAGCTGGCTGAGCCATATTCAGCAGAGGTTTAGATAGTACAGGTCTACATTTATAAAACAATCGGAATAAAATCTAAGCTAAATAATATGATAAGTAACTACAAGTATGCGTTATGTATGTGTGTGTGTGTGTGTGTATGTATATATATATATATATATACATATATATATATATATATATATATATATATATATATATATATATATATATATATATATGTATATATATATATATATATATATATATATATAAGGACACACACACACACACACACACACACACAAAAGTGCCAGAGATGGCCTGCACCTGTCACCCTTGGGATTCCGGATACTGGCTACGGTTCTTCCCACCGCATAGTGCCTTTTTTGGGCAAGGTTCAAATGACAAATTCACCACAGTAACAGGTACAAGCAAGCAAAATCTGAGGTTAATGCTACTCAATGCTAGAAGTCTAAACCTCAAAATGCATTCACTCGAGGCACTCTTAAAATGGAGAACATCAACATCTGTGCAGTAACAGAGACCTGGTTCAAGACTCCAGAGAGCACCCCTGCATTACTAGGCTATAATTCATACCACACCTTTCAGCCACTTAACCTGGACCAAAACACTTAAGGTGGAGGCGTGTCCATATTCATTAAGGATATCCACACCTCCAGCCTAGATGCTCAGCATAATACATCTGAGATTATCCAAGTGCAACTAACTCTGGGCAAGACCGCAATCCAAAGTGTAACTTGCTACAGATCCCCCACCATGACCCAGGATTCCCACTCCTCATTTCTTGATACACTGGAAAATATTAGGGTACAACTCAACACCCTAATAATGGGCGATTTTAACCACCACACCATTAACTGGGAAAACTACTCATGTACCAACTCTTTTGCTCAACGTTTTCAGGAATTCATAAATTCCAATGCCTTGGATCAACTTATCTACACCGCCACAAAGCAGAAGCAATATCCTAGATCTGGTCATTACCAACATGGGTGACCAGTGTTCCACACCAGAGGTCAGTTCCTCGTTGGTCAGATCCAATCACAAGCTAATCAGCCTAGACATGCATATCCCGCCCCCACCCCCATTAGGGAAACCACCGTAAAAAAATTCTCCAAAGCCAACTTCAAGCTTCTTAAGACAGAAGTGGCATACTTCACAACACCCATGCAGATGGACAATAGAGGTACGACTGCTGAATCCTACACAAATGCACTTTATAAGCACTTACACAAGTGCATGGATCGTGCTATCCTTAAGAGAACAAAGATGCTATCCTCCAAAAAAAAGGAAGCCAGTCTTGTTGTCCCTGCCATAAACAAGCTCTACAACAGAAGAAAGAAACAGTTGCAAAAATCAGTAAAATCCCATGATTGAAGGAACCCCCTGGTCAGCCACAGTAAGAAGCTGAGATCCCTCATAAAATCCTCCAAAACTAGTTAAGAAAACAAAATCACCACTGATTCCAAAGACAACCACAAAGCATTCTATAGCTATGTCAATAATCTCAATGGCAACACTCAGATCTGCTCTGAGTTACAGCACAATGGCACTAAATATACAGAACCAACTGATATTGCCAACATCCTGGCAGATAGGTTCAGTGCTAACTTTACTCCCCTCTCACCCCCTAAAGAGCCCATCTCTATACCGGAAAAATGCAAAGTTCCTGTAATCATGGCTGTACAGGTAAAAAACACACTCTCCAAAGCCAAGAACACAGCATCCATGGGACCTGACATTCCAGGCTGTGTTCTATATGAACTACAGAATGAATTGGCACCCCACCTAAGCACCATGTACAATCATAGCCTAACCTCAGGCTTTGTGCCCACTGAATGGTGCACAGCGATGGTTATCCCACTCTACAAAGGGCGAGCCACCACAGACCCTGGGAATTACCACCCCATTAGCCTAACAAGCCTGGTCTGCAAACCCATGGGATGTATCATTATGGAACTTATAAACAAAGACATTGGTAATCTCCAAACTTTGGATCCCACCCAGTTTGGGTTTGTAAAAGGCAGATCATGTCTCATAAACCTGATAGACTTCTTTGAAGCAGTCACCAAAACCGTAGATGAGGGTAAGGTGATTCACACAGCCTATCTAGAGCTCACCAAGGCTTTTGACACCATCCCCTTCTCTGTAATTATAGATAAACTCACTAAACTAGGTATAAATCCCTATGTCACATGATGGGTTGCCAACTGGATCCCTGACAGAACCCACATAGGTGGTAGTCTACTTAACACCGAAAGTGTAATAAGAGACCTTGGGACACAGGTGGACAGTAGTCTCTCCTTTGATAATCACATTGCAACAGTAGTCAGGAAATCCTTCTATGTGACACACATCATCACAAAAGGTTTCTCATCCAGGAAAAAAGAGGTAATTGTTCCCCTCTACTCATCACTCATTAGACCATTATAGAGTACAGCACCCATTTTGGTATGTATCTCACAAGACATCTACAACAACTGGAAAGGCCACAGAAATACCTCACAAACAGGATTACCAGCCTTGAACAGATGCCCTGTGTAGATCGTCTCAAAAAACTCCAGCATTACTCCATCGTATATCGCCTACTCAGAGGTGATCGCTGCCTAACATACAAAGCTATGCCAAACCCAGAGCTTTTGGACATGCTCCACTTAAAGAAATCCCAATCCCTCTGAGCTGCACGCTCTAGGGACCTAAACCTTGTCACCACAATAAACAGAACATGTTGGAGGGATAGATTCCTGTCCCAGAGACTTCCCATACTCTGGAACAAACTACCTACCAATCTATATCAAACAAAGCTCCTCATTAGCACTCTTCAAGAAAAATCTTGATGATTGGATGGGAAATATGAAATTCACCCCAGGGATCACCTCTGTGGCTCTGCTTGACAGGGGCATAGGAAAATTATTTTCTTGGGTGGCAAAAGCCAGGGTACCTTTTTGGCTAGGCTTATATAGGCCTTAGGACCGATAGCCTAGTACCTACCTATGAACATATATATATATATATATATATATATATATATATATATATATATATATATATATATATATATATATATATATATATATATATATATATATATATGTGTGTGTGTGTGTGTGTGTGTTTTATGTAATATATATATATATATATATATATATGGATCTATGTTGATAAATCGACAGTACGTTTCAGCGAAATGGACATGAGTGAACTCACTTTCGCGAAAAAAAATGCCAAAAAACCTAAACAAATAAAACACTTCTAATGTTTATGATATACAACTAAATCCACATGCAAACTGCGTGTTGTTTTTTTTTGCGAAAGTGCATTTTCAATAAAATGCACTTTCACAAAAGTGAGTTAGCTCATGTACGTTTCGCTGAAACATACTTTTAATGTTCAGACCAGGACCCATATATATATATATATATATATATATATATATATATATATATATATATATATATATATCTATATCAGTATGTGTGTGTGTGTGTGTGTGTGTATGTGTAGGTGTATATATATCTCGATACATATATATACTTTTCAAGTATCAGTAGATGAATTTCAGTTTGCTGTTCAGAAATTTGAAACACAAACACATAATGTTAGCAGCTGCTTTCTATCACACAGACTGGATGGCTTTCATGTGCAAGTGATACATGCCTGTGCAGTGGCATTTTCCTGAGCGGGGGGGTATGGTCATGCTTAATGTAGCACCACAGAGCTTCATCTCACATTCATGCCCGTTCTCAGTCCATCATCACATACCTGCATCTCACAGTCATGCTCATGCTCAATGCAGCACTTCAGAGCTGCATCTCACACTCATGCTCATGCTCAATGCAGCACTTCAGAGCTGCATCTCACACTCACGCTCATGCTGAATGTAGCACCACAGAGCTGTATTTCACACTCATGCTCACACTCATTGTAGCAGCAAAGAGCTGCATCTCACACTCATGCTCATTGTAGCACCATGGGGCTGCATCTCACATTTATGTTTATGCTCAGGGCAGCATTGCAGAGCTGCATCTTATACTCATGTTCATGCTCACTGTAGCACCATGAAGCTGCATCTCACATTTATGTTTATGGTCAGGGCAGCATTGCAGAGCTGCATCTTACACTCATTTTCATGCTCACTGTAGCACCATGAAGCTGCATCTCACATGTATGTTTATGCTCAGGGCAACATTGCAGAGCTGCATCTTACACTCATTTTCATGCTCACTGTAGCACCATGAAGCTGCATCTCACATTTATGTTTATGCTCAGTGCAACACTACAGAGCTGCATCTCACATTCATGCTCATTCTAAGTGCAGCACCACAGAACTGCATCTCACAGTCATGCTCATGCTGAATGTAGCACCACAGAGCTGCATTTCACACTCATGTTTATGGTCAATGTAGCACCAAGGATCTGCATCTCACATTCATGCTCATTCTAATTGCAGCACCACAGAACTGCATCTCACACTCACACTCATGCTGAATGTAGCACCACAGAGCTGCATCTCACACTCGTGCTGAATGTAGCACCACAGAGCTACATTTCACACTCATGCTTATGGTCAATGTAGCACCAAGGATCTGCATCTCACATTCATGCCTGTAGATCAGAGTGCAAGTGAAGTGTGCTGTATCTTTAAGAAGCATTTCAAGGCTGTAAGTGCACAAATAAAACCCAAGCATGTACACTCCCTAGTGCCATTTTGTAAGAGCCGCCAGAGTGAGATGGTGCACGATCACAGTTGTTAGTATGTAAATGTTACTTAAGTTAAGTCAGTAAACTTCTATAGTGATCCGTTTGTATAAAATAAAGCTGCTTGAACAGAACCCATGAAGACTCTTCTATTGTGTCCAGCGTAGGAGAGCAACATGGTGTCAGAACTGGGATAAAAGAGAAAATCTAGAGCCATGAGGGGCAGACATGACAGTGAAGGTAAAACTAAGAGACGGGCCCAAACAGAGCCAGAAAAGAATCAACGGAAATGAGAAGTAGCACAAACTGTTTATTTGATAAGAGAGATAAAACTGGCATTACAAGAGCACAAACCACATTAGTGAGCAAGGAGAAGGCATGAAAAGGTTGTTAACTAAAAGAAATATTTAAAATAAAGGTATTTGATGAAACAATTAACAGTAAAGCAAAACAAGGATGTTTCAAGGAAAGCGAGTGTGCTTAAAGCAAAACAAGGATGTTTAAAGCAAAGCGAGTGTGTTTAAAGCAAAACTGGGCATGTTTAAAGCAAAGTGAGTGTGCTTAAAGCAAAACTGGGCATGTTTAGAGTAAAACGAGCACAATGAGCAAAACAAGTATAATAAGGCAAAAATGGGCACATTAAGCAAAAAATAAAGCAAGGCAACCTTATTTGTTTTAGCAAAGTGTTATATTTTGGCATAACTACAACTTAGTATTGTCTCAAGAGCATAAATAAAGTTATTCAAAGTATCTCAAAGTGTGTAAAAGTGCTTACAGTGTGTGCTTATTACCATGCATGTATTTTGAAGAGTTTATTGTGTGCACAGTGCAACTATTTTGTGAAATACAGTCAAAGTATTGCCATTTCGAAAGGTTTCTTGTGCTGGGTGTGTCTGTTCGCAAAGTGTGCCATTACAGTGTTTCATGTACTGTAAAGAGTTGCCCAGAAAGGTACCACCATTTTGGGGACATTTCAGTGTGCTGTGTACAGTTATTCGCAAAGTGCAATTACTTTGAAATATTATTGAGTTTTGGTGAAGAGAGGTCCAATGTATTCACATTGTGCAGTTATTTGCTATGTTTCTTATACAGATAAGAGGTGATTTCTTGCAAAACAATATTACAAGTATACTATAGTTCCCCAGAGTTTATTTAACTTGCATTGTAAAGTTGTTTGAGATATTTCTTAAAATGATGATAAATGACTTTAGCATTTAGCCTTCCAAATGGTATTACAAGAGTGTTAAAATGCCCGAGAAGTTTATTTTGCAAAGTCCAATTATTCAAAGGTAGTACGAGTTTGTCCATTAGCATAATTTTGAAAAGCCTAAAAGAGATGAAGTTCAGAACCACAAAGGCATTGGACAAAGTTAAAAATACTAGCATAAGTTTCTGACATATGTGCATTGTGTATGTCTGTACTTATTTGCAAAACCTTTCACTGGCATGTGTTAATATGGCAGACGGATTTTGAAAACCCTTACCACTTGTATTTGATCAGGATATTGCAAAGAACTGGAGAATATTTGATCAAGTGTACGATATTTTTATACAAGCAGCTTATGCAGATAGAGATGCATGCACCAGGGCATTCATTTTGCTAAACCTAGCTGGGTCAGAAGCTATAGAAAGAGATTGTTCATTTGTGTATGCATCAACAGTATATGAAGGAGAAGGTGTGGACACAGTGTTGAACAAGCTGAATCAAGGGAAGACCCAGAGTGTTTGAAGTGCAAGTTCAGAGAAATGTGTAACCCTTAGACAAATATGACATTAGAGAGGCATTTGTTTTACATGAGAGATTAGAAGCCAGGGGAAACATTTGCAGCTTATATACCTGACCTGAGAAACAGAGCTAAGATGTGTCGGTTTGGTGACTTAAAAAATGAGCTGATAAAGGACAGACTTGTGCGTGGTATTAACAGTGCTGCTGTGAAAAAGATTTTACTTTGTGACGGTGATTTAACATTGAAAGCAAAGCCATAGAGATTTGTCAAATCCATGAGGTGACAGAAAAACGTAAGTATGCTTGTGAGTGACAAGAGCATGAGTAAAGTTGGCTCCAGAGCAAATGTAGATAGCATGCAACATGCGGCAAACAAAAGCAGGTCCAAGCACATGGCAGCTACAGGGTTTCCAGGGAAGACATGTGGTTTTCCAGTAAGCTCTAAGAAGGGAGTTTGCTCTAGCTCAGTGCAGTACAAGCAGGAATCAGCAAACCCAAGTCTAGCTTTATTGTAAACTGTTTCATTTGTGGTGCAAATTATGAGTCTAAAAGAGAGAAGTGCTTAGCATTTTGTCAGCAATGTCACAAGTGTAAAAAAATAGAACCATTTCCATAAGTTTTGCAAATCAAGTAAGCCATACACAGTTGTACAGAAAGATTGCACAAAAAAGCAAGTTGATCAAGTAGAGCCATAGTAGACAGCTTTCTATGTGGATGGTGTGTCAGTACTTGATGAAAGAGTTGATGCAGTGAATTTATTAACAAGTAGTGAAGTGTTTTGTACCATCCGGATTAATGGAGCATTCACAGAGCTTAAAGTACATGCTGGTTCAAAGTGTAATGTTATATCAGCAGACACATTTGCTAAAGTGAGAACTAACAAACAACTCAGTGTGGCTATTAGTGCGAGACTTGTTCTTTATAGAGGTGAAGAAATTCAAACCAAAGGTTCAGTGATACTTTCATGTTTTTTGGCTGAGAACTGTTACAACTTGTTATTCTATGTAGTCCGAAGAACAATACAATCTTTATTGGGTCTCAAAGATAATTTAAGAATGAATCTGCTTTCTTTTGCTAAAGAGGTTCATCATGCAAATGCAGTTCAGAGTTCTAATTTTTCTGAAGCCATTTTCTCAGAGTATGCTGATGTTTTTGATGACAAATTGAGCAAACTTCCAGTTGGGTATTTCATGAAGTTAGACCCAGAGGTCATCCCAGTAATCAGACCAGCAAGAAGAGTTCCAATAGCTATGCAGGATAAATGTAAGGCACAGCTGGATAAAGTGGTACAGCAAGGTGTGATTTGTCCAGTCACAGAACCAACTGAATGGGTGTCGTCCATGGTAGCCGTTCACAAGAAAAGCTCAGATGAAATCAGAGTATGCATTGACCCTAGAGATTTGAACAAGGCATTAAAGAGACTGTATCATCCAATGTGTACAGTCGAAGAGGTTGCAGCTTTAATACCAAATGTCACTGTTTTCTCAGTCTTGGATGCAAAGGGTTAATTTTGGCAAGTGATGCTTAATTGCAAATCTTCATTTCTAACTACTTTTGGTACTCCGTTTGGCAGATACTGATTCCTAAGGGTGCCAGTTGGAATAAATTCTACAAGTTAAGTCTTTCAGCGTTCAATGGAGCAAATTTCTTTGGGTTATCCTTGTGCCATAATAGTAGATGATTTATTGTTTGGAGGCAGTGGTGAAGCAGAGAATGACAGAAACCTCAAGTAAGTTCTAGACAGAGCATGTGAAGTAAATTTGAAGCTCAATCCTCTGAAGTGCAAATTCGCACTTCCAGAAGTTACCTACATAAGCCATTTGTTTAGGAGTGCAGGCTTGAGACGAGACCCGACCAAGCAAGCAGGTATTCTTGATGTGTGAGCACCAGATAAAGTACATGTTCTACAATGTTTTCTAGGCGTGGTCAACTATTTAGGCAAGTCTATACTAGACTTCAATGAGTTCACAGCACCTTTAAGAGAGCTAATATGCAAAAACTTTGTATGGTCATGGTTGGAACAGCACTAGAAGGCATTTGAAGACCCTAAGCAGAAAATTGCCACCCCATCTACATTAAGATACTGTGATGTGAAGAAACCAGTTACCCTTTCCTGTGATGCTTCAAAATTTGGTCTTGGTGCAGTTATGCTTTAAAATGGCAGACAAGTAGCCTATGCATCTGGAACACTAACTCAAAGTGGGATGCACTATATTCAGATTGAGAAAGAGCTTTTGGCAATAGTGTTTGCATGTTCCAAGTTTCATGATTATATTTATGGTCGAGCTATTCAGATTGAAACTGACCATCAACCTCTAGTTACTATTCTAAAAAAGCCTATTTATTCAGCTCCAGAGAGATTACAAAGAATGATGCTCAAATTGCAAAAGTACAATTTCAAAATGGTCTACATGAAAGGCAAATTGCTCTTTTTGGCTGACATCTTATCCAGATCATCCAGAAGTATGACAGAACAACCGGAAGCAGAGAATTTTGACTGATGTGATGTCAGTGCATAATTTTTCTACGACTAGACTTGATGAGTTGAGAGATCACACTCAGACTGATCCAATTTTTGCAGAAGCTCAATCACTACATACATGTTGGATGGCCGTCAAAGCAATCTAGTGTACAACCTGAAGTGCAAACCTATTTTCCTTACAGAGATGAATTGTTGATGGAAGATGGCATTATTTTCAAAGGTCCTAAAATTGTTGTTCCTGCTTCCTTACAACAAGAGTATATTCAGATTTTGCATTGTGGTCACCCAGGTTCAGCATCCACTAAGAGAAGAGCAAGACAGTTAGTATTTTGGCTTTCATTACCAAAAGACATTGATAGAGTACTTTCTTCTTCTTCAGTATGCAATAGTACTAGACTGCATTTGCAAAGAGAACCACTTCAGCTAAGCCCAGTTCCTGAACTACTTTGGTTAACAGTTGCAGCTGATATATTTGAGTGGAACAATCAACGTTACTTGGTTTTGGTAGACTCTTATTTGAATTGGTTTAAAATTGATCTGCTACCTAGTCTAACTTCCACTGCTGTTATTAATAAGCTGAAATGTCATTTCTCAGTTCATGGTAGTCCACATGAAGTTCTTTCTGACAATAGTACTCATTTTACTAGCCAGTTGTTTTTACAAAAGAATGGGACTTTGTACATGTCACTAGTAGTCCTGAATATCCTCAGTCAAATGTTCTAGCTGAGCAGTGCAAAGTGCAAAGCAACTACTTGAAAGGTCAGGTGTGACAATACCGATGTGTTCTTGAATTTACTTAATCTCATGATGATTCTCTTGACTTTCCTGCTCAAAGACTACTTTCCAGACAAACTAGAACTACGCCACTCATTAATTTCAGTTTATTGAAGCCTAAACCTTAGAATGACCAAACCATCAAAGCTCAGTTGGTTAAGAAGCATAATCTCCAGAAATCTAGTCACAACAGATCAAGCAGATTACTTTGTCGATTGAGGGAAGGAGACATGATATGAATCCAGACAACGAAAGGTTTTGATCGGATTGGACAGATTACAGGCATCTGTGCCGAGCCAAGATCCTATGTGGTAGATTCCAAAGGTGCAGAATATAGGAGAAACTGTAAACATCATCTTCCTGTATCAGAGTTATCACCATCACAACATTGTTTCTGTGATGCAGGTATTAATCTAAGAGTGAATCAAATACTGTTCCCATACTATGTGTTCAAAATTCTGATTCCATTCCAGAAAATGTTCCAAACATTTTACAAGTCAAAGATTTTCTAGAGACAGTTCCAGTTGCTAAATCTAATTCCCAGTTTTATGTCACACGATATGGGAAGTATCAAAGCCTATATAAATGTGTACTTAGTATTGTATATAATGCATGACATAGAATTACCTGCCACCACTGCATGCTAAATAGACTCGTAGCATTGTATGAACTATTTCTCAAAGAGGGAGGATGTAGATAAGAGTGCAAGTGAAGCTGTATCTTTAAGAACATGTCAAGGCTGTATGTGCACGTATAAATCCCAGACACGTGCACTCCTTAGTGCCATTTTATAAGGGCAGCCAGAGTGAGAGCATGCATGACCGCAGTTGTTAGTTTGTATATAAGTTACTTAAGTAAGTCAGTAAACTTCTATAGTGATGTGTTTATATAAAATAAAGCTGCTTGAACAGAATCCATGAAGACTGTTCTATTGTCTCCAGATTAGGAGAGCAACAATGCTCATGCTCAATGCAGCACCACAGAGCTGCATGTCACGCTCATATAGCATAAGAAGGGTCGTATAGCGGCCACTGTAGGGTTGAGCATCAAAGGCCAATCCAGCTTTTCATATAAATGGAAAGAAAATTAGGTAAGTAGAAAGGAGAGAAGAGGAAACAAAGGGAACACATAGGGGTTAACATAAATCATGATAGGTAGAGGACATCTCTCACTATTCTGGCAAGCTTATGCTGCACATCCTCTTCCTTCAGGGGGCTGTCATTCTACCCCAGCAGGCACTCTTGGAAATTCCTGTACAAGAAGAACAAGGACATATTGCTCTCTCTGGGCAGACAGTGCTGGAACTTTGAGTTTTACAATGTCTGAAGCAGCCACAGCTGTCCAGTTAGGTCAGCTTGAAAAAAATGGCAAACTGTGTACACAGGCACACGTTTTAGTTGAGGGGGGTCACTCAGTGTAGCTATGTAGCAGTACTGTATTCCTTAGTGCAATGCTGTGGCATTATGGAAGTGCATATGCCATATGCACAAACATACTGGTTGCATTCTTCTTGGTCAGCAAGATACAGACAGCTACTGCCAGCATGTCTGGGTAGTACAAAGTGCTATATAGCAGCAATTTAGAAATGGCATAACTAAGTAGTCTTATTAGTCTAAACATCATATTATACAATGACACCCTATTACTATTCAAAAACGTGCATGCTGATTGGCCCAGCCCAACCAGCGTGCCCATTGTAAATCCCACAATATACCAACGAAAAAAGGTCCGGTCGCCTGGACTTTTTTCCTTGGTATAAAGTGCCCCAAAACCTTTTTTTTTTTTTTTACAACTAAAAAAAAAAAGAGAGAGAGAGAAAATGGAACAACGGAGACTTTCTTTTCTCCGTTGATTCTGTTTCAAAGCAGTGATGTACTGGGTATGCATGGGAACGCAAGTCCCATACGCATGCACAGTACATCAAAACAAAGAAGCAGTATACCCCAACCAACAGAAGAACTGTAATCCACCGTTATACAAAGACATTATTTAAGAAAAGTAAGTATTTTTTTCTTAAATAATGTCATTGTGTAATAGCAATAACCAACTCTGTGGTTGTGGTATAATGAAGATTTACCCATGGTTGCCTTTGTTTAATCACTCGGGCTTTGGGTAAATTAAGCACTAACCCACTCCTGGGTGTAGGTAATGCTGAATTTACCCACGGTTGGTGTAGTTTGGTCACAAGGGTGAAGCCCGAGTGGCCAAACAAAGACAACCATGGGTAAATCCAGCATTACCCACACCCAGAAGTTGGTTATTGCCATTATACAATTACATTATTTAAGAAAAAAAATACTTACTTTTCTTAAATAATGGCATTGTATAATGCCTCCTTGCTGCCCTTCTGCAACTGTCCAGTATTCTGCGGCAGTTCTGATGTACTGCACATGCGTATGGTTACGCAGTACATCAGAGCTGTGTGTGTGGAAGCAATGGAGAAAGGAAGATCTCCGTTGCTTTTAAAAACTTGTCTTGCTATATTAAAAGAGTTTAATATAGTGAGATAGCTTTAAAAAAAAGCAACAGAGATTTTCATTTCTCCGTTGCTTTTTTTAAAGCTGTTTCACTATGTTAAATGAGTTTAACATAGCGAGACAGCTTTAAAAAAGCAACACAGAAAGGAAGATCTCCGTTGCTTTTTGTTTAAGATATCTCGCTATGTTAAACTCATTTAACATAGCGAGATAACAGCAACGGAGCTCTTCCATTCTCCGTTGCTGTCCAAAAAAAAAAAAAAGACCGGACCTTTTTCCATTAATATAAGTCTTTGATTTACAACGTGCACACTGACCAATCTGCGTGCACGTTTTGGAATATTAATGGGGGGTCGTTGTATAATCTTCAATATACCACATCACGTCATCGGTTATTGCTTTAACATGTGATTCCTTGTAGCACTGGAACCATTTCTTGCTCAGTGTCATACATCTGTGGAATGCATGAGACATTCTGCAAATTACTAATTTTATAGCATTAAAGATCATGTGCAAAGATTTTTGTTTCCATTTCTTTTTGCTGCAGTTATACTTTCACTATGTAAATTGACCTTTCTGATTATAAAATAAATATAATTTACCACAGTTACTTCCATAGAACTATGCTTGTTATATATATGTAAACTTGCTTTGTTATTTGCTTAAGGCTGAACAGCTATCCATTTACTACCCAATTCCATGTCAGGTGACCTAGAATCCTAATGATGCAATTGTTAGAATAAACAGTTTGAGAGTCTGTAGTAGCTATTTGCTGTAGATGTTTTCCATAGTCTATAGCACATTTCAACATACAACTACAGCACAACCAGTGAGACAATAAGTCACCAAACATAGTTATTTTCAAATGGAAGCAGCTTATAACAGATAAAGATTCCTTGTAAAGTGTATAATGATTGACATTCAGTACAGTAAGATTGATAGTTATCTACCATATGATAGTTATCTACCATTGGATAATACAAATCATTACACATTACAAGGAATTTTATGTCCTTCAAGCCTAGTGTTCCAAACGCAGTCTCAGTTAGGATAGTACATTCTGATTGGGTATCACTTGTAAATGTAAGGTTTTACTATTTATTGTTAGCTATTGAGTCAGTTGTTTTTACAAAGTGATAATACTTAATTCTGCCTCTTATGCAAAAACTGCAACCAGTTCTCTCACACACACACACACACACACACACACACACACACACACACACACACACACACACATTTCTTACATACACAAGTCTTGTGCCACATAGAAAGTCTTTGAATCCATGACTAAACTGTCAACATTTTATTTGTATCAGTCATTACAAAATGTTTTTCTGACCTTTTTCTCTCAATTTCTACACTTCTGGGAAATGATTGACTGGTTAACCTACCTTTCATGCTCTATTAATTGCTAGACGTGGCTTCTTATATTGCTAGAAACCACATCCTGTGAAAAATGGTGATGGCACAACTGAACACTTCTCACTTTTAACTCCAAAATACCCATTAGTTTATTAGATCCTTTGCAATCATTCATTTGGAAGCATTTCCCAACCTTGAAAATTGGATATATTTCTATTTCTTAACATATTTTTTCAAAAAGAATATCACAGGTATTCTATTTCTTAATATATTTTTTGTTTAATTTTATTTTTTATACAACCACATCCTGAGCTAGCTGCTTCCTTTGATTGCTAATTAAATCTGCTGCCTCACAAGTACTGACAACTTTGTCCAGAGTTAATTTTACCATCTTTTCTATTACAATTTTATCTTTTAGAAATGAATCATGCAGCCCTACAAACTTGCATATATCTTTAAATGTATGTATATATCTTTAGTGCTCTGCCTTAATCCAGTCAGACATCAGTAGACTCCTGTGAACTTTAATTTTTAGTACAAAAAAACAAACAAACAATGCATATATGACAGATTATTTTAGGGATCACAACACTGCTTGTACTTGTTCCTTAATACCAGTCAAAACAGTCCGTTATTCTTAAGTATGATTAAAAATATTGAGCACCTTAACAGTATCATCTCTAGCAAGTTGAAGAAAAGTGATAACTTGCACATTTTTCAGCTGTACCAGATAAAGTAGCAACAACCAAGACTGTCAGCAAGCAAGCAAGACAGACAGTGCACTTCTACCCAAAATTGTATAACCACACAAGACATTATTAACTTCACCTCAGTCCAGCCAGAGTGAAAAAAATTGGACTGAGACTGGTGCCATTGATTCCCCTCTTTAAGAAAATTTTATTTCAGGTACTACAATAGGTCTCTACTAATGAAAGTGTGGGAAACTGGACCAATTCCATTGAAAAAAGGGAAGCTGTATGGTTGCAAATACAGCTCTGGGATTGAATGATTTAATAAATATTATAAGTATTCACTGGTTAATGAAATTATGAGCCCAATATAAATGAGTGGATGTTGAGTTGTATACAATGACTGTGTGTTTTTGGATATAGTATAACAGACTTAACAGATTTAAACGTTTTTATTTTGATTGGTGGAATGGTTACTGACTAATGCAGACTTCTATAGTTAACATTTATCATGATTTTTAAGAGTAATGCTTAAAAGTGCTAGTTGTTAATTGTAAGGCATTACTCTGAAGAAGTTACATTGTTTAACATTACGAAAGTGCTGTGTTTTTAATCAAACTATTCAGGATAATGTTTTTGTGTCCCTCTTTTTCACTCAGATTGGATTGCAGTGCAGGTGAATAAAGTTTTGTGTAGTTGTACCAGATTAAGTATTATAATTCGAGCTCCTGTACTCATGGAATCCATTTTCTAGCCAAATTTACGTGTAAAACCAATTTTGCGGATGGTGAAAGTGGTACGACATATCACTTAATTTCTTATTAATTTCATTTAAAACAAGAGGGTGACCAAGTTTATTTGCTCTGTAAAATGTACAATTTTTCATGGTATTCACATGATAAATGGCTATTTAATCAAAGAAATGGTCACTATTTGCCTTCATTGTTGAGCTGTGACTTGTTCCATTTGTTACTCTTTATTTTTTTTTAATGCTATTCCTTTGATCATAACTGTTTGGTGCCATTTCTCTGATTAATTTGCATAGTTGTCATGTATTTTTTTTTTCATTTTCTGAGTTTCCTCAGTCTTGTGGGTTATTTTCCTTAGGGTTTACTCATTCTAATTTCAGAGATTTCTTACAGTGGTCTAGGATTACTTTTATTCAGGTTTTGTCAAACTTTCTGTTGGTAGTTATCAGTGTGAATTTCACCAGAAGAGGGATGTGCCATACAGTTATTTATTTAGAGCACCTTTTTCTACAACTGGCAGAAAATGAATCTTCAGGTACTCCATTCTGCTATGACGCACTGAAATGTTTGTTCAGTACTAACAGAGAAAACCTTTAGATATGATAAGAAGATGTATATACATACACACAGGACAAGACAGGTTCTGGCTTGTTCATTCCCATTATTAATATAGGATAAAAGGAGGTTACTAGGCTAATGGCCCGGGGGTCCTTATAAGCCTAACCAAATTTTACCTTGTTACCATGATCAGCACCTATTGCCCCTGTCCAAGACAGACACAGGTGGAATCCCTGGGGTAAATTTACGGTTACCCATCCAGTCATCCAGAGATCACCTTATATGCAAGGCAGAAATCGCCTCTGAGTAGTCTGTATGAAACAGAATAACGTGACAGTGATTTTAGCCAATTCGCATAGGAGAGCTGCTGAAGACCTTGAATTTTCTTTGTGAGGACCCTTTGTGGCCTCTAATTTCTGCAGGTGCTTTGAAAGATGCATACCAAAAGGGGCATTGTACTCAATTATTGGCCTAATGAGTGAAGAGTGCAGGGAGGTGATGACTTCACATTTTCTTGAGGCAGTGCCCTTACATATGAGGGGAGCCATATAGGATGTCCTTCTTACCACTCTGGAGACATGGTGATCAAAGACAATGCTGCTGTCAACCTGAGTGCACAGATTTCTCACCACTGAGTGCGTACGTAGGGTACTGTCATTGATGTGGTAATTTCCTGGTACATTGCTCTTGCTGAAAGGGATGATAATACATTTTTTTGCATTGAGTTTGAGGCCATGAGTTTGGTACCAATTATTTGTTTGCATTAGACCTTCTTGAAGGAATGTGACATAGATTCTATGACTGCATCCAGTTTGCAGTCTTCAGAAAACTTGTCAGCCACCGTCCCTTGGTTTTAGGTTGTACTTAGGAGAAAATTCCAAACAGTAGTGGTCCCAGGACTGATCCCTGTGGAACACCAATTTTGGTGGTGGATTCCCCTATTTTGACTGTATGGGTTCTATCAAAGAGTCAATTTGCAACCCACCTTATGATATAAGGGTTGATGTCTAGCTAGGAGAGTTTGTCAATGATGTCTGAGTGAAGGATAGTGTCAAATGCCTTGGCCAGATCTAGGTAGGCTGTATACACAGATTTCCCATCATCCAGGGCCCTTCTGACTGTCTTGAAGAAGTCCTCCAGGTTTCCCCTTGACAAATCCAAATTGGGTAGGATCTAATGTTTGGAGATTACCTATATCTTTGTTGAAAAGGTCCATGATGATTCTCTCCATAACCTTGAAGATAGGGCTAGTCAGGCTAATGGGTCTGTATTTCCTGGGGTCAGTAGAAGCACCACCTTTGTGCAGAGGGATAAGGGTAGCTGTTTTCCGTTCAGCTGGGATGAAGCTGGTGCTTAGACTGTGATTGAAAAGAGTAGCCAATGGTAATGCTAATTTTTGTTTGACCCCATGTAGGATGCATCCTGGGATGTTATCAGGTTACACTGATGCTGTGTTTTTGGTCTTTGTTTACAACCTGCTCTTTAGAGATACAAGGTAGAGGACAGGGGGTAGGGATGTCAGGAAGTATGTGTGGCGAGGACAGGGGAGTGAAGTTTCCACCGAACCTGTTGGCTTGCAGGTTAGCTATGTCCACTGGTTCAATGTATGTGTTACCATTAACTACCAGTTCACTGCAAATCTGAGCCTTACCTTTTAGGTTATGGATATAATGAAAGAACTTCTTATGGTTGTCCTTGGTTGAGGAAACTGACTTGGATTCATAGTTTGCCTTGGAGGACTTCACAAGAAGTCTTATTTGCTCATTTAAGCAGAGGAGAGGGTGTCTCCATATTAGAGCCTGCTCCTCCTTACTCTTGGACAGCAGTTTCTTCCTTTTATTGTAAAGTCTGTTGATGGTGGTTGTCCACCAGGCAGGTTTGCTTTTCCTTGAAGAGTTGTTTTGGTCCTAACAGGTAATGTTGAGTCAATGTAGTTATACTGGCACACTGATGATGAGCTCGGCGTACTTATGGGTTTTGTCTGAGGGGAGAGGTGCAAAGAATCTATTTATACCATCCTGTAAGATGTTATAATCTGCTTTGGAGAAGCTTTTTAGTCAAGTTGCTGCTAGGGGAGGGTCAGGTGTGATATTTACCTCAAATGAGACTGATTTGTGGTCAGATCTCACCAGGGATGAACACACACTGGGGGAGCTACAGCGGCCTCCCATATTTGTAAGCACTAGGTCAACCAGCTGGTGAAGGCATTGGAGTTGACAAAGTCAAGGAACCTTTGGGCAGGTGAGTTTGAGCACAAGTAATTCACCCAGTCTATGCAAGGGTAGTTAAAGTTACCCAAAGCTACGGTGTTAGGATGTATCTTGATAGACTCAAGTTGATCCAAATAGGCAGAGTGGGTGTTCTGATTCATGCAGGGAGTTCTGTAGCTGGCAGTGACTTGAATAGGTGTCCTACCAACAGATAATTACACCTGAAGTATCTCTAGGGTGTCATACTGTTTGACCAATATGGAGGTGTATTTATTCTTAATGAATAGTGATATACTACCTCCTTTAGTTTTCTTGCCTTCAGTTTGTGATCTAAACGTGTGGAAGGCGATGTAACCCAGTATGACTGGGGTGCTCTCCACAGGCTTGGACCAGGTCTCCTGTGCACAAATGTCTGCATCCACCATGTGAGGACTGCATCAAGTGAGTGCAGTTTCATGTTAAGAAACTTGAACATGGTCTTGAAGTTGTTTTGGTTGCTATTTTTACATTGGGAGTTTTATCCTTCTGATTCTGCCTATAAAAGGCATTATGGGGATGGCAAGAGCCTTAGCCAGTAGCTGAAATCCCAGGGGTGATAGATGAAGACCATCTCTGGCAAAACTTTGAGTTCTGTCGATCATGTCATCCCAGGCTGACAGATACTGGATCTCCTTAGAATGACATCAAAAACTAAGCCAATTATTGAAGTCAATCATTTTCTGTTTGTATTTAGGCATCATTCTAGGTGATGATAAAATGCTGCTTAAGGCTAAGGACATACATGCCTCAGACACAGTCCGAGAGCTCAGTCATGCCTCTCTTCATATATTCCAGAGAGGTACATCTCAAGTCGTTCACACCAACATGGATTATGACAAAGTCAAAAAGGTACCTGTTGTTGAGAGACTTGAGTGCATGTGTGATTAGGCGGATCCTGGCACCTAACAGCTGTTCATGACCTTCTCCTTATCCAGCCTGATGAGAGGGACAACATGATGACAACAACTACTAAAGCAAAAGATCCATAAGGCATCCCACATGCACATTAGGCTCATAGGATACCGTATCTTATAGTAATGCTATTTTACACATTACATGCAGCAATTCTCAGTGTGAAATTACAGGTAAAAAGAGACAAGCCTTGCTAGCTGCTTTCTTAATTGTACCTTTTGTAATGGTCAGCAGAGATTCTAAGGAGGCAACAGAAAGGATTCAGCCAACATAAAAATACTAACACTGTTAATAACCAGTGAGACAGTGAAATTGTTGTCCTCCTGCATCCAAAGGACACGATTCAGGTGGAATGACAATGTTCTCATTTTTGTGTAATATATGCATGTCTGTGTATGTATCTGATTTTCACCTGCATCCTACGGACATGATTTTGATAGAAATGTAATGTAAATTGTGCATGTAATTGCATAATGGTCTGGCATACTTTTAATGCTGGTTTCCTGCCTTATGGTTATGCCTTGTTCAAATTTGTTTCAGCTCTCTTTCATGCTGAATAGGATAAATAGATACTCTAACTTAATAAATGTAACATTTTATCAGATGTTCATTTTATTTTATTTGCAAAGTTAGAGAGATGAGCTGCAAAATTCCCTTTCATAGAGACAAGTGACTTCTAAGGTCTAGGAGGAATAGGAAAACAAACACACACACACACACACACACACACACACACACACACACACACACACACACACACACACACTCTGTAACTTTGTAATTTTCCTATATCTTTTATGCTGCTAATCAGAGAGAATGTATATTACGTTGGCCATAAACATATATATATATGTATATATATATATATATATATATATATATATATATATATATATATATATATATATATATATATATATATATATATCCCCCCCCCATCGAGGAACGAGTGATTTTTAAACTGACCCCAAGAAGCAATAAAGTAGCAGTCTTCAAAACAGTGCGATAAAGAATCCATCTTAAAACTAATGTGGCATTTGCCAGAGGTTCATTCAAGGTTTATTCTGTAGGTCACATTTGTCATCTGATGCTCTGTTAATGGACTCTGCTAACATTGTGACAAACCATAATATAAAACCTACCTGGAGGAAATCCTACAAAGAGTGCCTTTTGAACCATAATTAATTTCATGTCAAAGCATAGTTCATTAATTTCAGCAGCCAACCTATTTTCCAGTGTGGTAATTTTAACTCTTTTTTTTTTTTTTTCTCCTGTCTAGAAATGAAAACTGTTTTAATATTAGTATTGATACAGTCCACATATAATCTGGGAAGGAAAGGTATTCTGAGTGTTTTGATTAAAAATAAATAAATAAATCAGTAAACCAAAAAATTATGTTTATAAGGCTGAATTTATAAGCACATTAAAGCACTATTCCATACAGATTTAACCTATATGGCAAGACTAGGTTTGGAAGTTGTAGGTGGTATGTTAATGTGCGGTAGCTTTATAAGTGAGGACAAAGTTTAGGTGACAGCCATTTGACATAAGTCCATCCTCTAATCTATGGACATACCCTTTAACTACTATGATTCAGGTATAACACCAGGATTTTGTTCCTTAAATTTAGCCTTGTACCTCTTAGATTTTTTAATTTTCTTCATGAAGTCAGACATGTTTAAAGGTGCTTACATTATTAAATAAGTGCACTAATTCTACACAGAAATCCATTATCACAAACTGCACAGGGTTTAGTATCTGCAAAAAGTCTTTGCCATTATTCAAATGCTGGTCTTCTCTTTAACAATAAGAGCTTATCTCTCTGTATCATGAGAGCAGTAGTTCTTCTTGCATTTTGTATTGTTCTGTTTCATTTTTATATTGACTATATACCACATAAATATATTCCTATATTCACTATATTCAAAAAGTGGTATTACAACAGCATTGTTTCAAATAATTTCAGTCCAATAAACATAAATTTTACTGCTTAATTAATTAATTTATTGATTGATTATTAATCAAGTGGGCTGGTACAGGACCCTGTTGAACAAGTACTGGGACCATGATGCAGTGACAACATTAATAGAAACAATGAAATACAATATACAGAATTGTAAAATGATATAAAACTATACTGTAGTTAATGCATATAGAAGATGAACATACAATATGTACAAGAGGGTCTATAATATGTTATCGACCGCTTAGCTTGTCGAACGCCTAAATGTCGACAGCTAAGGGTTGAAAACTGACAATCTCGAATAGCCAGTTAAGCAAATTCTTTCACCAGGAAAATAATTAGCTTGGCCATTTGACCATGCCAAACTAACATAAACTTAAAACCCGATGTGGGGGGCTGTGCCCCCCACACCACCCTAACTAAATATACTAACTACAAGATCGCTCTACATTGGGAAAAGAGCAAATTCCCAACAGTGGCCAAGCAAATTCTTTCCCGTTGAAAGAATTTGCTTAACTGGCCATTTGAGATTGTCAGTTTTCGAGCCTTAGCTGTCAACATTTAGGCATTCGACATTCTAAGTGGTCAATAACATAATATAGACCCGTACAAGATATGAGCACTTTTCAAGTCACAAATAAAATAAGCTTTTAGACATGAAGGTTTAACAGATGTGCATAGATATCAGCACAGAGAATAAATGTATACAAGTACAAAAGTAAATAAATCACTTTTACTAATTTGTGGACCAATAAAATAGTTTTTTTTTATTTACAAATTTTCATTTTCTAAAAAAACTAGCTTCAATGACAAAGCTTCATTCAGGCCCCACCTTTTATAACTATTCATTTCATCTTACCAGCTAGTTTATTCTTTAAACCTATAAGCAGAGTAATTAATTCCTTAGAGTCCAAAACTTTCCAGTAAGGGTTTAGCCAACAATGGCATGTTAATAAATAAATGCATTTGAATAATGGATTTTCTTCATATGTTAACTTTATGTAGCTATAAGCTATATGAGCGTAATAATACAAATTACCATACATTGTTATAACAGTTGTCCACTACTTCAGAATTTTCAGAAGGAAAATGCCACTGGTTTAAGATGCAAAGCGACCAAGAATCTGCAAGCTACTATATTCTGCACTTTTCTGCTATTGTTGACCACTCAGTATTTCCTTTATATCTCGCTTAATTAAAAGGGTAGTTGATTAAAAATGGCGTCCTTAGAAAAAACATCAGGTATTATTATTCTTTTTGATGTCACTCGCATATCACCCTTACATTATATAACAGAGTTTGAGGACTGGCCTGGCCCTTTAAAAATCTTCCATCTTATAAGTGTTTCTTTGGTCAGCTATTTGCTTCACATTCCAATTATTGTACAACCTGAAATATATTTTTCAATAAAAAAGTATAATGGCTATTGTAAGTCATTATTCTGAAGTGTGTGTGTAGTTTAATTGACAAGTTTCCATTATGAACTGTTTTACATGGGTAAAACTTAGAGTCCTTTGGAATTGTATAGGTAAGTATTTATAAAGGCTTAGTAAATCAGATTAATAAGAATTCTATGGCAATACTTATACAACAGTTTATTATAAACCACAGCTTTCAGATGCAAGCTTTGAAAGTTGTCTGAAAACCCTATAGTGGGGAATTAAGACACATTGCTGATGAAAGCTGACTGAAATTTGCAGGTTAGTCATAATGTGTGCCACCATCCAGGACTAAGTGGTGGATACAGCCCAGCACTCTACCTGTAACTAATTACTATCATGATTTGTTATTCTTATAATGCTTGTTTTTTCAGTAGTATAAAAAGCTGAATTTGATTCAAATGATCTTAAATCAAGAAGGTTGTAGGGCCTATTTTATGTCTCTTATAAAAGTTATCATCTGATTTTAAATTTGCTTTTATGTCTTTATTACTTATATGGCAGCACATAAATTTCAGTAACATGATTTTATTGATGCCTTATATACTTACCCTACTTAGCAGCAAATGTGGTAAATTGTTCTTTTCTTATGCTTCAAGTCTTTAGTAGCTGTAATGGAAAGTTACTTCATTGTTATAGTTTTAATGAGTTAATTATAGCAACCATTTCTTATATTTACTGAATTAGTTTCCATTTTGAAAATCCAGTTTGTTAGTCTGTTAATTATTGGATGTTACCCTAAAACCTGGTATAAGGATGATAGCCATCATAATCAGTCTTTAAATGAGAAATCCATTCTTTGGGATAAGTAGTGCAATGCCAGTACTGAATCCATGCCATGCTCACAACACCAAGATGGCTGAATTGTATGTTGTGGATTTAACGCATTTAGAAATATGTATCATTTGCATACACAAAGCAATGTGTCACGCCTGTGGCTCATCCTATACAATGACTATGCAAACCAAATCCTTTAACTCAGTTACTGTTACGAAAGCAGAAATATGTGCCTGAGATATTTGTTAACAAAGACCTAAACAGTCTTTATCAAGTATCCATGCACATCTTTTTTAATTTGTGGTATAGAGAATGTTGTGTCTTTCGGCTTTTTCCCAGTTAGGGGTCGCCACAGCGGAACTCCGGTCCACTGATGATTGGTAGTTGATTTTTACGTGCCGAGTTACCAGCCCTGACGCACAACCTTCAACGAAGGCATGCCCATTCATGCATGTCTCCACACAGAAGACGCTCTAGCTGAGAATCGAACCGGACAGCGTCTTACTGTGAGGCGACAACGCTACCGCAGCACCACCACTGCGGGCGTCACCACCAGAGAATAATGGTACAAATCAGAAATTATACATACAAGTGTGAGATGTCTTTTTCCTACATTTCCTGTATTTTCACTGCCTGAGCTGTCTATGAATCATTTCACCATTGTGGATACCATGTTTCCTGTTTGATTTGCACATGCAATGCCCATGTAAATATCCACACACACATAGCCTTAAATGTACCATTTTTGCAATTGTTTGTGAATTTTCATTGTGGAATATGAAGTCCAGTTTATGCAAGTCCAGAATACTCCATAAGCCATCTCTGAATCACACCCCTGTTTTTGTACTATGATCATAGTAAGTGATTTACTGAGATTATTTTCTGAAAAAAATTGTCTCACATGTTTAATACATAAGATGATAGGAGGCAGAGTTTACACACAGACTGTGCAAGAATTCCTTATGTTCTTTCTAAGCTTTGATTTTCACAAAATGCAGGATACCTCATCTACAGCTTGAATATAACATGTTCTGAAAAAAATCAATAAGCATATATTTTTAACATTTTTCTTAATCTAAGGCAATGTAAAAAATGCATACAACTAATAAAACAAGTTTTCAACATACTAATAGTGAGAACAAGTCTGACTTATATAAAGTGCAATTTGTTTTCACCATATCATCTTGAAAAATATGGTCACTGCAGCTACCTACTTGTTTGATTGTAATAAACACAAATTAGGTTTATCTTTTTTTATATACAATAGAAAAGTACAACATTTTAATGTTTATCAGAATTTGCCCAAATGCCAAAAACACCATAGATGTGTTACCAGCCAACAGCGTCCCTGATGCTTTTCCTGTTATTGCCAAGTTGTTGGCCTTATAGCAACTACTGAGCTCTGAAACTGTCTCCTACCATCTTTCCAGATTATATATTTATTTAATTAATTAATTTATTTATTTATTTAATCTTTGTTTACCAGGAAAGCCCGATTGGGTAGTACCCATTTTCAGTGAAGGCCTGGTGAGAAAAGCTCCATTTGTTTACATTGCATCATACAAAGGCTCAGTTAAACAAAGATTAGTTGAGTGTATTCTGTTTAAGGAGAGTATTTGGACAGTATTGTGCAGTGAACACAAAGTCTCAGCCTTGAGGTGAGCATGTGTATGACCAGGATTGTTTAAGATGATGTTTAAGCAGTGGTTTAAGACTGCTGAGTTTGTAGGAGAGTTTTATTTGTGTGGGGATACTATTTCAGAGTTTAGCAACTTATTAGGAGTAGAGCGGGTCTCCTACAAAATTATTTGACTTATCTTATTTCTTTTTTAACCAGGTTTTAGTAGCTATGACTATATCAGGAGTATATGTGGCAAGGTAGACATGTATGTCATGGATTTTATTGCACATATTTCTTATAATCATATTTAGTAAGTGAGTTTGTGTTCTGTTTTTGCTAAGATGTATTAGGTGACTGGTTTATTTTGGGGTTGGAAGTGATCATTTTATGAACAGTGGGACCTGGGTTGGAGTGAATATCTCCACTAATTTTTTGAACTGATATTTTACAGAGGCAGGAGTGTGACGACTTATATTTTGGTCTTCGCCTGGTATTTGATCATAAATTTGGATACTTAGTTTTGAGATATTTATAGGTAAATAAATCAGATATGATTTGTTTGTAGAGCTGGGATATTATGGAAAAAGGCAGGCTGGGTAGATGTTGATATTCTTTCTGTGGACTGGTTGAAGTTCAAAGTATTTGAAGGAGGTGGATTTGATAATCGGTGATTAAGGCTAGCAGATTGAGGAAGAATAGTAAAATAATCTGAGTTAGGAGCATCTTATTAACTTGAGTTTTATCTTTGTTGTAAATTAGGATTAGAAAACATTAGGAGGGTACTGGTTTGGTTGTAGAGATGTAGTTTGATGGTTATAGAGGTCAAGGATTAAAATGGTTTGAGAGAGAGTTTTGGGTGGTAAACACAAGTGTTCATTATTGGGAGCAATTCTATTGACTGTTTTCTTCTGGGGCAAATGACGGCACTGGTTTGAGGAATATGTAGGTAGAGCTATGGAAGTATAAATGTAGAGGAAGAGGGCTGTGTGGGAATTGGGGTAGGATTGCAGAATGAGCCCAAGTGTTAGTGATGGTGAATTAAGCAGGTTGAAAACTTGGTGACTTAAATAGCTATAAATCTGCTGAGAGAGATAAGTAAAAGGAGCAATGCCATTTAAAAGGCTTCTGAGCTAGTAGATGAAAGTCTTGATTTTGTTGCTCTAGGAGACAGTTTTAGTAGGAGATTTAGTCTAGTATCACCTTGACCTGACTAATGGTGATAACATTTAAAAAATGCACTTGATTGTTTGAATAATTGTATAATGTAAGGAGGTTTCTGTTGACTTTGAAATGCTCAGAACTCAAAGTAGTTTCACAAGAAGAGAAATAAACTTAAGGAAGAGAGACTGTGGATTGCTAAAAACAATGACTAGAGCAGTTAAAGGAGAAAGTACCAATGGGAATGCTGTGGTCTAAGAAAATAAAGTTATTACAGTGGACAAAATTCTTTGTTTTAGGCTGCCAATATATTTAAAATTTACAGAAAAATATAGCTCACAGACTAGTGTTCAAACTGCAGAATTCACTGCTACATCCATATCTGTTTGCTTGCAGGGACACTTTTGTAACAAAATAAAAACACACTAAAGAGACAATGTTGACTGTGCACAAATCCTAGCTCAGAACTGAAAGTGGTTAATAGATGTCTTGGGTAACGAGAAATAAGAACAGAAGGTGGAAGACCATGGGTGACTTCCTTTAATGTAGGCAGTTTCACTAAAGAAAGACAGGAGGATACAAATACAGGGAATAGCAAGTCTAGAAGAGATGAAGACAACATAAGAGAAAGAAATAGTTTGAGTAAGAGCAGCAAGAGTAAATGTCAGTGTCTGTTAGGAAGTAGAGAGTAAAAAGCCTACCAGCAGGGTGTCAGTGGAGGAGGGTTTACAGACGATCAGGCTATTGCTTACAAGCTAGGATACTGAAGCATTTGTCTTCAGACTAGTCACTATGTAGGCTAAAATACATGTAGAAGACAGGATGCCCCTAACACTTAAATCACAAGGGCAGAGGTGGTGCACAGTTTGTCCTAAATAAATGCTGGGTGGAGTCAGTGGAATCAGACTGCCTATTGGATGAGCCTGTTGTGTTTATGCTTTAGGTATGTTTCCAGTGAACCTGTTGAAAAAAAAAGAGAAAGAAAAAAAAATTATGTATTCAAGGTTCAGTAGATATCCAATTAAATTACAGTGGGATTAACTATATACAACAGAACACTGCCACATATAAATGCACTGAAATTGTAAGTAGTCTCTTAATAAATATAGAAATGAATTTCTGTAATACAGTTGCTGTGATGGGGCCACTTGGCTTACCACCTTAAACAAAGCATCCACAGACGGAAACAAACAATACTATTTTGTTTACGCCCTTATAAACTAAGGACATTGTTCTTTCAAAAAGCAGATTTTTAGCATCAGAACAACAAAGAAACTCTGAAAATATAAGGAAAAGCAGGACAAATTTGAAAATAGCTTCAAACCTTACAAATGCCTTAAACTGAAAGAAGTTTTTACAAGCACTTACTTTAACTTACATTCCAACAACCTCTTTTTGACAATGAAGAAACTTGATAGTGCTATGCGATCTTTAGAGTTTGGGTTATCTTTTTAGCTTATTTGCCACCAGTTGTAAACAGTTATGCTAATAAAATATGCATTCGATCTATATAAAACACAGTGAAATTATGATGACAGATATTGGGCACTATTCCAAAAACTGCGGACACAAATCAACTAAGGTATAAAAGTGGTTGTAAGTAATACTTACCAGAAGGCACATTTGTAGGTCGAAATTAGGTTCAGCAACAATATCTGCAGTGCACCAGTTAGATGAACACAATCTATTGGTAAAGTAAGTATAACATAAACTTCAAACATTCGATTGTCTTTTGTCACTTACCCTGTAACCCCCTTGCACCCTTCTAGAAAGAGAGATGGAGAGTCAAGAGAGGGCAGGAAGGAATGATGAGAGTATGTGAGGTGAGTGAGGTATAAAGCACAATCGAGGGAGGAGCAATAGAAAGAACGCACATGCTAATTACCCAAGAAATAAGCAATAGGCTCTGTGTAATTAGCTTAGGTTACCCCCTCCTCCCCAAAGATCAGCAAAATAATCAGACTGCAGGAGTGCAACTCTGGGAAATTACTGACTCAGAATTCAAAGTAGTTACACAAGAAGAGATAAACTTAAGAAAGGGGGACAGTGCACTGCTAAAAATAATTATTTGAGAACAGTGAAAGGAGAAAGGACCAATGGGACTGCTGTGGTCTAAGAAATTGGTGCTATTACAGTGGATAAAGTTCTTTGTTTTAGGCTGCAATAATATTAATAATTTACACAAAAACATAGCCCGCAGATTGATGTTCAAACTCCAGACTTTACTGTTCCATACATATCTGTTTGCTTGCAGGGGCACTTTTATAGTAAGATAAAAAGACACTTAAGAAACAGTTGAGTGCACTGAGTCAATGCTGACTCTGCACGTATACTAGCTCAAAGCTGAACATGGTTTGATAACTGTTTCGGGCAGGGACAAATAAGAAGAGAAGGGGGAAGACCAAATATTACTTCCTTGAAGGCATGCAGTACCACTAAAGAAAGACAGGAAGATATAAATAAAGAGAATAGCAAGTCTAAAAGAAGCCAAGAAAATATAAAAGAAAGAAACAGAGTAAGAAAAGAAAGAGAGTAAAACGCTGAGCCGCAGGATGTGAGTACAGGACGGTTTACAGACTATGAGGCTATTGCTTACAAACTATGCCACTGAAGCACTCATCTTCAGACTAGTCACTATGCAGAAGACTGGATGCCCCCTAACACTTCCTTAAAGCACAAGGACAGAGGTGGGACAAAGTTTGCCCGAAATAAATGGTGAGTGGATTGAATGAACTGACTGCCTATTGGATGAGCCTGCTATGTGCATACTTTAGGGATGTTTCCAGTGAACACTGTCACCTCACATTGTGCCTCCCATAATTTATTTATTTTATTTCACATTTGTTGACCGGGATAGTCCGATTGGATGCATATCCATTTTCAGCGGAGGCCCGGGGAGAAAAGCTCCAGGTAAACAGGAACTTTAAAAACATGTTACAATTATAATTTTGACAAAGAGTACATAAGAAAACAATAATAAACATGTTCCACAGGTTAGAGCTAAACCCTGGTAAAAGCCAGGGGTAAATTAAACAGTAGCTGATTAATAGATTTGACATAGTCTAGAAGAGAGTTAGCCAGGTTTGATACAATGACATAGCCAGTTTAGTGCCAGATGTTGTTTGAGTCTAGTTTCAAAGTGACCTAGGGAGGAGAGTAAAGTAATGTCAGCTGGAAGTGAGTTCCAGGATCTGCCTACAGAGTTTGCAAAGAGGGAGTCACCAACTGCATTGTTAATTTTGCTTGTCTGAATTAGTAGTCTGTTAGAGGATCTAAGCAGTCGTGGATTGTTATAGGGGGTGATTTTTAAGTGCAGGAGTATTATCCAGATTATAAAGGATTTTATAAGCCATGATCAGTTGATTGTACTGGGTTAGACTGTGTGGTTCAAGCCACCCAAGCTGGTTAAGATTGATGCAATGATGTGTCCTAAAAGGCAGCCCAGTGGCAAACCTGGTAATGTGGTTATAATTAAAACATTTGTCTCTGATGACTCTTTTCCAGTATTTTTGTTACTCTTTCTTCAAAAAAAAATAGGTTAGCTTACTTTATCATTGCTCCCAACACAGACTGAGGTATGAGAGATAGGGTCTATGTAATGGAGAATGCTGGTATTCCAGGGCAGCAAGATGAAAATTCCTATGTCTTCTTCTAGTTCTGTAATCTACTCAGTCCTTCATTATTTGAGCATCTCTGTCTCCTAGTCAATTTGACTGAGTGTCACATAAGCTTAGAGTTGTGTTAAACTCATAGTTTTATTTGTACCTTTGAAACTTGTAGGTTATATACTGTGGACCAATGCCTCATGTCACATCGTGTATGCCTTACTTTAAAAATATAGAATTCAGTACACTTAGCACACCTTTACTTGTACTGTCAGCCAATCACTTTAGGCTGCTTGGAATTATAATTTACACATGCTAAGTGCATTGACTATTTGAAAAAGATGTGCCCATTGTTAGCTGATGTATTAGATGACACTAGATATTTTGGGTTCCCATTTCTTCTTTTTGAAAATTGTTATGGTAAGAGTTGCACATCTTACATTTTTTCTTAGCACTTTATTCTGTCTATGCTGACATTCCAGACCTGTTATGTTTATTTGTCTAACTCTTTGTTTGCAATAAATCTATAACGTTCTGCACTTTGCTATTCTAAGATGAATCTCAAGTATTCTGTCACTTGTTTGTTTCCTCAAATGGTAAGATACTACATTTTTAACTTTGAAAACTAGTTCCTGGGCATAAATTATGTCATCCTTGAATGAAAAAATAAACTGGATTTGTTTCATGAGTGAGGAGATTTGTTTAGACTAAACTTGCAATTTCCTTATATAGCTGCATTTCTAAGTCAGTACTAGTATATCTCCAAAATTTGTTTACTTTTTGCTCTGTCATCAGCAACAGTGACATCGCCTAAAGACTGTCTAGTTCTTATTCTAGTTGCACTATATTTTTCTCTGGTAAATATGGTCTACCGAACTCATTCTCCTCATCTGGTGTGTATTTCACTTTCCGAGTATACTTCTGCAGCTTTAGCAGTATTATTCAATAATTTTCTCACAGCCACTTACTGTTCATGCCAGCTTTTTCATTATTTAAACACATCTGTTTTATGCATCTGCACACACTCTCAACTAGCTGATAACTGATATATTTCCCTGTATGAAAAAAAGCTCCTGTACTGTTTAACTGGCATACACCTATAGTATAACTAGTTTATTTATATCACAGAGTTTTATATAGCTGCTTTGGTTTCTAGTTTTCTATTTGTTTTAATATTTCAGAACTCTGTTGATGTTTATAGCAGCAATCCTAGACTATATAATTTCTCAACAGTGTTCTAAGATGCATAATGAACTCAAACATATTACATGCAAGATACCACATTATTCATGAGAAACTTTTTAAGGCCTATTTGTCTTCCTGGTTTAACATTTGCTGTGGCTCTAAACTAATTAAAGTTAGGTTTACTGCGTAACTCTCTGATGTTAGAATATGTCCTGATGCTTCATATGCATTGCTGTTATTTTAAACTTCTTCCTAATTAATTTAAATGTCTGCATCTCAATATGTTTAACTATATAAAAGTTTTTCATTATTTATGCACACACTCTGTTTTAAGATAATAACTACTTGGGAAAACGCACTCTGAACTCCGTGGTGCTGATGAAATGCTAAACAGAACTCTCAAGAATGTATACATACCCAATGATGCAGTTAATGGAGCTATCTTTATCAGCCAGAATGCATATTTTACATCTCTTCCTGTAAAGAATATAGAATATGGTATAGCTGACACCCCTTCTTCAGTTGTAAATAAAGGGTTGTTCCTATTTTAATCACTACATGATCATGTTATAAATGATAAATTGTAAATCTTTATCTGGTTCACCCCACTGACCACACCAGTGATACATTCTGTTGTCTCTTTCATTTACAGCCTTCCATTCACTTTAATTCCAGCTCAGCTTTACTTATAGAAGTTATTAGTGCTTTCCCTGGGGAATATTATATCATAATAACTAGGCATATTTGAATATAACATTCATATAAAAAAATGGCAGTCAGACTATGAGATTGTACCTCTAAATATACTCTGTGCTTGTACACTGAGAATATGTTTCACAATGTCCAGTTCTCACAACTCAAACAGCTGAAATATTAGGTGAATTAACTTTCTTACCAGCATGTTAACTTGGTAAGTTCATATACTTTTATTTATATTTGTTTGTCGGTAGCTTTTGCCTCTCTGGTTTTCCTCGGTGACCTCACTGCGTCAGTAATGTCCACACTGTTTTCCTTTTCTGCTCTAGAGCACCGTTCAGCTTCACTGCTTTAAAAGTATTTCTGGCAAAATGTTATACTCACTCTGCTAATGTGTTTTGTTTGAATTCAACAATTGGAGCTTCTTTACTAGTTTGATTGATTATATTTATTACTAACTTCATAGTATCAACTCTTTCTGTTACAAAATAATCTAAGAAGAGATCATTATGATTTGGCTCAGAAACGCAGATTTGTTTGATTACTTACTCTCTTCTTTGGTGTATCTTTGAGGAACAATTTATTTGCACAATTCTTTCTCTCAGTTTTTTGTCATTGCTATTACTGTAACAGTGCATCCTCATTTTTGTGTCATTCTCATTTTTATGCAATTTGTAGTTTAGTATTTTAGAGATTTTATCTTACAAAGTTCTGCTCCATCTGTCATTAATTCCTTTAATTGTTTCAGTGTAATTTCATTTGGTCTACACATAAACACATAATTAGATAGGATTGTAAGAGAACCAGACCTAATCTCATCACTTGATTGATAATTTCATACCCATAAACTGTCCTCTGTCTTATCAATTAAGCACGCACCTCATCAAATTCATTTATTGCATTACGTCTTTAAAACAGCGCCATGACCTTCTGTTGTTTCAAGTAAGTCCTGGTTCTTTGTGGGTGTTTTGTTTTTCCCAAACGGGATGACTATGCATTTTTTGGCATTTAGCTTGAGGCCATGACTTTGACACCAGGTGTCTGTCTCAGTAAGGCCCTTTTCGAGGATGTCCCTGTCAGCTGGAGAGTCAATTATGGCTCCCAGTTTGCAATCATCAGTGAATTTGGTTAGCCATAGTCCTCCTGTGTTTGCCTGTACTTCTGAGAAATATATGCTGAACAGTAGGGGTCCCAGGACAAAGCCTTGTGGGACACAAAGCTGGGCATAAATCCCTATGTCACTCAATGGGTTGCCAACTGGCTTACTGACAGAACCCAGAGTGTAAAAGTAGCCGACTTCAAATCCAGCTCCAGACAAGTGACAAGTGGAGTACCTCAGAGTTCAATACTGGGACTGCTCTTGTTTGGCATCTACTTCTCGGACGTAAAGGCCAACATAAGGGAGTCTGGCTAACAAAGTTCGCAGATGACTGCAAACTGGGAGCCATTATTGAATCCCCAAATGATGTGGATATTCTACAAAAGGGCCTTACAGAAACAGATGCTTGGTGCCAGAGCCATGGGTTCAAGCTTAATGCCAAGAAATGTATAGTTATCCCCTTTGGGAAAAAACATGTACCCATGAATTACCACATAGGTGGCAGTACACTAAACACCGAAAGTGTGATTAGAGACTTAGGGACACAGGTGGACAGTGGTCTCACCTTCGATAACCACATTGCCACAACAGTCAGGAAATCCTTCTATGTGGCACACCTCATCACTAAGGGCTTTTCATCAAGAAAAAAGGAGGTCATTGTCCCACTGTACTCATCCCTCGTTAGACCCATTATAGAGTACAATGCCCCATTTGGTATGTACGTCACAAGACATCTGCAACAGCTGGAAAGGCCACAGAAATACCTCACTAAAAGAATCACAAGCCTAAAGCAGATGCTCTATACTGACCATCTAAAAAAACTCCAGCTATACTCTGTGGCATATCATCTACTCAGGCGCGATCTTTGCTTAACATACAAGGCCTTGTCAAACCCTGGGCTGTTGGACATGCTCCACTTAAAGAAATCCCACTCCCTCAAAGCCACACGCTCCAGGGATCTAAACCTTGTCATCACAATGAGCAAAACATGCTGGAGGGCTAAGCTCCTGACCCAGGGACTCCCCATACTCTGGAATTGACTGCCCATACATGTCAAGCAGAGCACCTCCTTGGCGCTCTTCAAAAGGAACCTTGATGATTGGATGGGAAATAGCAAATTCACCGCAGGGATCACATCAGTAGACCTGCTAGACAGGGGTCCAGGGAAGTAAATATTGTGGGAAGAAATATCCAGAGAATTGTTATGGCTAGGCTTCTATAGGCCCTAAGGCCAGTAGCCTAGTACCAACCTATGAACCACTTGTGACTGGTTTAGAGTCGGACCTGGAGCCCGCTGTTCATACCATGTGAGTTCTGTCTGTAAGCCAGTTGGCAACTCATCTCGTGGCGTAGGGGTTTATGTTCAGGCTGGTGAGTTTTTCCTGTAATGCCCGAGTTGGAAATGGTGTCGAAAGCCTTGGCAAGTCAAGGTAGGCTGTGTGAACAATCTTTCCCTCGTCTATGGCCTTGGTGACTGTCTCGAAGAAGTCAACCAGGTTTAGTAGGCATGAACTGTTCTTAGCAAAGCTGAACTGGGTCAGGTCAAGTGTTTGGAGGTTCCCAATGTCTTTTTTTTTTCTCAAAAATTTTTTATTAATTATATGAATAGCAAGACAATTAAAAGATTATACATAACAAGAAGGCATAAATGAACATATAACAATTTATCTAGTGATAACAACCTTCATGAGATTTTGATAAGTTATTTAGAAATAAAACATACACCATATGTACACTATATACAAGTTAGGCAACCTGAGAGAGAAAAAAAAAAAAAATATTTAACATTAACTATTTAATATGTTTAGAACCTTTTCTAACACAACCTTTCTAATAGCTTTTTTTTGGACTTCCACCTAAGTATCTTTGAGCATCAATGAATTTAAAAGCCATTTTCTGGAAAGTAACCCATTTTAATTTAGAACGATCAATCCAATTTTGTATTATATAAAGTTTTAGTAATGAGCAAATAAAAATGATAACATGAATATCAATTTTGAAAGATGAATCAATGGAATATGTAGAATAGCAAATTCCCACGTCAACGTGGATTTTTGATATCCCATTTTCTGCAGTCTGACTTTCAAAGATGTCCACAATTTGTGAGAAAAATGACAATACCATAGAATATGAAGGAGGTCTGCTTGGGGATGAGAACAGCATGAACATGAAGGGGACTTATTTGGGTTAAATTTGTTTAATTTGATTGGGGTAAAGTAGGCATCATTATTAATCATTAATTGTGTGTATGCTAATTTTTAAAAGGGATAAATTCCTTAGTGTGTCTAATAGCCAGGACTTTCTGAGATTCTGACAATTGGGAATTATAATTCAACCAAACATTAGATAAAAGACAGTTGTGGTCCATCATTAAAGAATTAATTAATTTATATGAGTTTGAGAGCATTTTATCAGATGATGAAAGTATTTTGATAATCGTGTTAAGGTTTTTCAATTGTGAGTCTATGGGGACCAGAGATACAAATTTGTTTTTAATTATTGCTCTTAGTTGTGTAAGAATTGGTGAGTAATTCCAGTTTACTTTCAATAACTTACGCCAGTCAGATAAAGGCAAGTCAAGATATTTCAAAACATCTCCTACTTTTAGATTTTTAATTAAAGGATAGTTTGTTAAGTTCAAAAGTTTATTGTCCAATAATATATTTGGGTTTAGATGAATTGGCTGAACATGGTGCAAGATCTTTTCTAGTTTACACATTTTGAGTAAGGTTTGGAAATCTCTAATCTTTTGTTTAAATACTGTAGATATATTTTTAATAAATAAACTATCCAGAGAGATAAAGGGATAGCTTCAGGATTTAAATTATTAGAAATGACATAATTATACCATAATTTTATCCATAAAGAGTGATTTGGATAAGAAGTGTTATTGAATTTAGAGATAGTAAGAAGTTTATTGGATGAGACAATCAAATAATAGAGATAAAGATTAGGTAAACCCAAACCTCCCTTGTCCTTCGAAAATGCCAATCTAGAATAGGAAATTCTAACAGATTTAGGGAACCATATGAATTTTGCCAAAGCTTTATTTACAGACTCAAAAAATTTTTGAAATTATCTGATCAGATGATGAGAATTGGTAAAGAAATTTAGCCAGAATATTCATTTTAATAATGGCCACCCTTGAAAGAAATGAAAGGTTTAGATGCTTCCATCTGTCCATATCAGACAATATAGAGTTCCATAATTTATTAATATTATTTTGAAAGGAAGATTTATTATTGTGTTCTAAATTGATTCCTAAATATTTTATATTATAAGTAAACTGAAAATGATCGTCTGGAAACAAAAAGATTTGTGTGCTAAATGATTTAAGGGAAAAATATGAGTTTTTGTAGAATTTAAAAGATAGTTGGAAACCAAAGAAAAATAATCAATAGAATTCATTATTTTTCTGTAATCAGATAATGGAGTTTGAAAGTAGATTACTAAATCATCCGCAAAAGCAGAGAAATGAATATTAGTATTAAGAATTCTAGGGATGTTATGAAAAGTATTTTGAGTAATAAACAATAGCAAAGGTTCTAAGTAAATGTTGAAAAGAAAAGGGGACAATGGACAACCCTGTCTTGTTCCTTTAGTGATCTTTATCGAAGCAGAAAATTGACCATTAATGTATAGTCTAGTAAACATATTCTTGTATAAAACTTTTAAAAAATTTATAAAGAATAAGGGAATATTAAAACATAACATAGTTTGAAATAGAAAGTTCCAACATACTCTGTCAAAGGCATTTGATGCATCTATAATCAAAGCATATATAGGGTTTGGATTTTTCTTAATGAGATGAAGTATAGACTCTAAAGATAGAGTATTATCCCAAGCATGTCTCTGAGACATAAAACCTGATTGATCTGACGAGATAATTGAGGGTAAAATCCGTTTCAATCTGTTAGCCAGAATAGATGACAGAATCTTAATATCCACGTTAATTAAAGAAATGGGTCTATAATTTACTGGGTCAGATTTATCTTTATTATTTTTTAGAATTAGAATGGTTTTGGATGTGTTCCAATGAATATCTGAGATATCATTAACTCTTATATGATTGTAAACTTTAAATAGAAAGGGAAGAACTACCAATTTGAAAGTTTTGAAAAATTCTGGAGTAAAACCATCAGGTCCCGGAGATTTACCCAATTTAAGATTATCTATTGAATCCGAGATTTCTTGTACCGATATAGGCGTACAAAGTAGTTTTTGCTGATTATCATTAAGTTTAGGGAACTGCAAAGAGTCTAAAAGAGTTTTGAGTGATTATCTTTAACAGAATTAGAAGAACCTGAATATAACTCAGTGTAAAGAGAGGTGAAAAGTTGAATAATCTCTTCATCAGTATTATATAATCTGTTATTATAAGATAAAGATGTAATATTTGGATTTCTGAAGTTAACTTTAATAATTCTGCTAACAATTTAGATGGAACCTGGGCCCACTCTGAATATGAAGCAAGTAGCTTTTGTTCAGCTAAGGAGAGGTTATTTTGGTGAAGCAGAATTAAATCTTTCTGACAATCAAAAATTTGTTTTTCTAAAGTAGCATCATAGTTCAGACTAAGATGATTTTCCAACGAAGAAATTCTTGATTTTAAGAATTCCTCTTTCTTAAAGTATTGTTTTTGAAAAAGCAGCTTTACTAATAAATAAACCTCTTAATCTTGCTTTACATGCAGCCCATTGTATGTCATAAGGAATGTCTGATGATTCAAGACTATTCACCATTTCATTTAGGATTTCTGAAGCTTGTTTGCAAATATCTTCATTTGACAATAAGTTATTATTTAAGGTCCACTTATTAAACATAGTTTTATTTTTGATATTGGGTTTTATGTTCAATTTTAGTGAAATTCTTGAGTGATCCGAAAAGAATCTGGGTTCTGTAGTAAAGTCCACAATATATTTTGAAATATAATCTGAACTTAGAAAGAAGTCTAATCTGGACCATGAATGATAGCACTTAGAATAATAAGTATATATATCATTCTTGTTTATATTTTTAACAGTGCGGAGGGATCTATTAAATTATATTCTGTCATCAAATCATTTATAGCCAGAGTAGATTGAAGATTATAGGTGACAGTGGAGCGGGAACGATCAATTACAGGGTTTATAACTGCATTCCAGTCACCCACTATAATATGATGATCCTTATAGGATGCAAGAATATTGTAAATTTTTAAAATGAACAAATGTTGTGAATTACATGGGCCATATAGATTTAAAATTAATAAGGGTTTGTCCAAACCAGCAATAGAAGCGGTAAATAAGCACCACCTCCCCTCATCATCAAATTTCTCATCAATAATATTCCCAATGAATTTTTGTTTAATGATTATAGCTACACCTCTGGAGTTAGATGAGTCACCTGAAGCTATAATCTTTTTGATCCATTTTTTTTTAACTCTTTATTCCAATCAATATGTGAAATATGGTTCTTGCTCCCTCCCCTCATAGATCTGTAACATTCCATCTCCCCTCACACTCATCCTACTAAAGCTTATGTTTCCACACTATATTTATTTAACAAATACCCTCTGAGCTTCTTCTTCAATAACTCCCCTGATTGCATATCTCAATACTGTTCTTATTTTTGAATGTGTCTCAATTTCATGCCTAAATGTATTAATGTTTTACCTCTACTCTGTATAATTGTCTTGTAGTTATAGCATCTACTTAATTCTGTCTATATCACAGTTTTTCTCCCCATCTTTGAATGTTTTCTCAAATTCAAGCCTAAATGTATTAATTTTTATCTCTACTCTGTATAATTATCTTGTAGTTAATGTATGTACCTAATTTTTGTCTATATTGGAGCTTTTCTCCCCAGGACTCCATTGAAAACGGGTTCTTTTGGCCCAATGGACTATCCTGGTAAACCAACTGCAAATAAATAAATAAATAAATAAATAAATATGGGTCTCTTGAATAAAACAAATGTTAGCCTGTGATTTAAAGATCATATGAAATAATAGTGACTTTTTCGCTTTATCTTGAATGCCTCTAACATTCCAAGAATCTAAAATTATATCAACAGGCATATTCTACAAGTATAATCATTATTGATGCTATAAAAGTGAACTCAAGGTGCAAATCCAACACAACATTAAAAAGAAGAAAAAAAATAAAAGAAAAAACAGTCTTTAAGTATTCAAGCAAGTCATCAAATAACATTTGTTGAAAAAAAAAGAAAAAAGTTTTTTTAAGAACCATGAAATGTATAATAATAACCTTTATCCTAACCCTAGTGCCTACCCACCAATCCCCCTGTGATAAAGGAAGAGCAGAAGAACATGAAAAAAACATTGTAATTATAGATAATAATAACCTCAAGTTAGAATACAAATTACTCAAAGGAAGCCTAACATAACATAAAGTCCGAGTAATACTACTAAAAATATATACAAAATTAATTAATTTCAAGACGTCCAACATGCTTAATCCCTACTTCTAATACTAATCTAAAGCTCCTATCCTTAAATTGAAATTTATAGTGATTAAATATATTTCCTCAAGTAGTTCAAGAGAAAGAGAAACAAGTAAATAATAAATAAATCACACTCTGCTTAACTAGAACACTCTATCATAAGAAGTAATACAATTAAAACTGAAAGATATGTAAGATAACATATATAAGTATAACAAAACCAACTGGTAACATTATAATATAAGTAAATAAGCATAGCATTACTGAACTAAAGATAATAGTCATGCACTATCTACTGAACCTTCTTTAGTACTTTAGTGATAATTTCATTAATCAACATGACCATTAGTATGATAAAAGCACTAATACCTGTAGAATGAGTATTTAGTTATAGTTCAAATAAAGCAAAAAACAACTACCAAGCAACCATATCTCAAAATGAAAAACAATTCAGTCTGGAGATGCATCTATTAACTAGATAATAATAGTACAGGAACTATTCAGGTTAAGGTTAAGGTTTTAAGGTTAAGGTTTTAACACTAGTTAATATACATGAATAAAGTATAATTATATTATTAAATAGTAACTTAAACAGCATCATATATATTGGACTGAATGTACAACAATGTGCATACATATAATTTTAAATCTACTTTTTGAATATTTTACTAATGACTCTGTTAGGTTATGTAGCCATACTATTCTTCTAAGCTATAGATGTAACATAGCAAAACAGCATGAAAAGACAAGGCTTTTAAAGTAAACATTTTGAACATCTAATTAAAACAGAAACAAGCAAGCTAAATGCAGTAAATCTAAGGGCTTAAATATATACATGTAGATTCAGCTAATCATAATAAAAATAGTTATTTCAAACCTTTCAAATAAGTAAAGGCTTTCTTAAACATAAACTACTAATCATAAATATCACATCCAGCCTCTGAGAAGAGAGAGCAGAGAATAGAAAGAACATGAAACTTTCATATGAACAGGTATACTTTGTAACATTTGTCAAATTAAACACTTCAGTATAATATAAAATATTGTATGAAAAAATATTCTGAATAGGAAAATATGTTCATTTCTTTACACATCCTTTAGAATTTTAATATATAAAACTAACCTGTTCATTTGTTTCCAGAAACATTTTCACTCTGCTTTATGAAAGTAGCAGCTTGCTTTGAAGTCATGCAGACACATTGAAAGTCACTGAATATATTATGTGACATGAATCTGTTTAAATTTAAAAAGCAACCTTCATTTATGAAGAGAAAACACTTTAAATAATAGCCAGATCTATTAAAAAGTTAGTGCTATTGAATACTTGTTGAAAACAAGCAGACTTGTGTATTTGAAACTGTCCTTCTTTCCTCACAAATGATGACATCACCATCCATCTCAGAGAGACTGTAGTGTGCGCATGTTCATGCAGAGCATCAGCTGGAACTCTGAGGGGAAGATTTTCTTGCTAGAATGTTGAGATGGAATGTTTTTCCCTCCAAAAATCATTTAGCTTACACAGAAGGCTGTGACTCCAAAGCTTGTAGTATAATTAACATATTATCTATTTACACAGCAAGCATATGTGAGAGAAAGAGAAAAAAGTAAATACAGGAATTTAAATGCTTCTATTAATCCACACAAATCTAACAAGCATATATCCTGTCACTGCACACTGTCACACCAAATCCATCATGTGTAAATTACATGACAAGTTCTTAAGGTAATATAATTATGTCACACCAGAATTACAAATCATGTAACACAAATACTGTCAGATTAAAGAAAAGAAAAGATCAAACCTTATTGTAGTTCTTTAACAGTAGAATATTAAGATACAGTGTCAGGAAGCTTTTAAATGTTTTAAGAAAAATGTCTTTTGCATCTTTAGGATCTGAACATACAAATCTTTTGTCATTAGCTGTGAAAGACAAGGTATTAGGATATGCCATTCGAAATCTAATCCCTCTTTTTATCAAGTCAGCACAATAGGGGGCTAGTTTTGTCTATTTAATTTGATCTGTGCAGGAAGATCTTGGGAAAATGATAGTTTGTGAGACTTCCATATGAATTGTTTCTTTGTTTTAGCAGTTTCTAGGATCTGGAAAGTGTCTTGAAAGTTTAGTAACTTAGTATAAATTAACCTTGGTGTGGAAGAATCTTGCTTTGTACGCAGTGCTCTGTGTGCTCTCTCTACAATTATAGATTTTGAAGAAGCTTCACAATTTAACAGTGTTTCAAAGATATTTTTAGTCACAGATAACAAGTTTTTATTGTCATAAGATTCAGGTAAACCACGAATAATGATGTTATTTCTTGACTCCTGGCTTCCAGATCCAATATTTTAGCTTGTAAATCTGAAACAGTTTTATCTCTAGATTTAAAGTCACTTTCCAATAAGTCTGTTTTAACCTCCAAAGCTAAGATTTTATTTTCAATAGTAACAATACTATCGTTTATTTGCTTTAAAGATTTACTAAAGTCTGCAAACTGTTCTGAAAAGTTTTGTATAGCACTTTGGATTGGTTTTAATGCTATTTTTAGTTCTTCTAAAAGGAAATTTGAGCCATTTAAATCTTTATTACTTACATTAAAAGTTTCTGTAGGTTGTCTAGATGATTTCAGTCTTTTGAACCTGAATCTTTTTCAGGAGAGAGCATTGAAGTATATTTGGCCTTTGTAGGCTGAGTCTCCATGGAGTCAGATTTTGTAGCCATGCCCAGAAATGGAATGCAGTTAACAGGATACCAGGAACCAGGAACAGACTGGAGCAGTAGGAGTCCCAGCAGCAGAGAGACCAAGAATGTTCTGAGGTAAAATAAATCCCAGGATAATAATTCCAGAAGAAAAAATAATCCAAATGCGTAGAAAAGATTTATAAAATCTTTTAGTATAAAAATTTGAGGAAAAAGGTTGATGTAAAGTTGTAAAAAAAAACAAAAGTTAAATAGCTGTGAGGAGCTCAGAGAGTAAGGACTAGACTAGTCGGCGGCCATCTTGGAATGAGGTTCCCAATGTCTTTGTTAATGAGTTCCATGATGATGCACTCCATAGCCTTGTAGACCAGGCTAGTCAGGCTTATGGGGCGATAGTTGTCATCCAAAAGTAGAACACACCAATAAGCCAAAAATACAGCAAACCTTGGATCCTGGTCTCTTCATAAATACTTTAATGAACAAAAAAATGGACCAAACAGAAGACAAAACACGATACAATCCACAGATACTAAGCGCTTTCACCCACTGACATGGGGCATCATCAGAGTACAAATTACTGTTGCTAATCATCCCTTATATACTGATTTCAAAACAATTAGATAAATAATTAATCAATAATCATCATTGAATGGTCAGTACATCACATCTTAAAGATGCAGTGAAGAATAAGGACCTGTATTACATAAATAAAACTTTAAGTTTGTTTAAATATTGCTGTGTTGGAAATATTAAAACACCAAAGCACATACATGTTGTTGTATATGTAACTATAAATATAAATATAGTGTGTTGATAAATGTAAATGTTAAAATGTATATAAATATGTAATAATATGATAAGAATAATAAAAATGTATAAATACTAGATATAGATGTTGAATATAAATATAAATGTAAATATAAATATAAATATAAGTATAAATATATATATATAAAAATGTGGTTTAATGTATGTAAAAATGTATAATAATCAACATACTATGTAGAATTGATTATGTTGAAATAACAAATGTGTTATATAAAATATGTGATTAGTGAAAAACATAATAAAATATAGTAAAGTATAAATAATCACTTAAATATTTAATTTCAAACACTAGATATATGATAAAAATATAACTTTAATTCATATAAAATGTGATCTGAGTTTGAGTATGCTGGAGATTGCTATTTGCTCATTGAGGCCAGGCGATTTGCAGGCATTGAGCCTAAGTTGCCATAAGCATTCTTTGGCTTCTAACATAGTTTTTTCATCACCACCTGTGTGTGTATTAGGTGGTATTCTATCAATGACAAAAAACAAAAATCTTTTAAAGTTGGAACAGTTAATACTGTGGTTAAATAACATGTTGGTTGTTTAGTTACCAGGGTCAGTTGTGGCCCCTCCTTTGTGGAGTGGAATAACCATTGCTGTGCGCAATTCTATGGGTATGTAGCCTGTGGAGAGGCTGAGGTTGGACAGAGTGTTTAGGTGGGGGGTTAGTTCGTTCTGTAGTTCGTGCAAGATGCAGCCTGGGACACCATCTGGCCCCATTGACGCTGTGTTTTTGGCTTTTGAAAGGGCTATTTTCACCTGTGCTTCTGTGATTTCTGGGACACTACACTTTTCTGGTATTGTTGTGGGCCCTTTTGGAGTTGAGAGGGGGGTGAAGTTTTCAATGAATCTATCTGCCAGGATGTTGGCAATATCAGTAGGTTCAGTATATTTTGTGCTATTTTGCACTAGTTCAGTGCATATCTGAGTTGCCACTTAGATTCTTAACATAGCTAAAGAAGGCGTTGTGGTTATCTTTTGAATACTTGGCTATTTTTCTTTCAAAGTCAGCCCTGGATGATTTTATATGGGATCTTAGTTTCTTCCTGATACTGATCAGGGATGTCTTTCCTTCTTGGGGTTTGCTTTTTCTTTTCTGAACTAGTTTCCTCCTCCTATTGTATAACCTGTTTATGGCAGGGGTCCACCAGACTGGTTTCCTTCTCTTAGAGGAATGAGTCTTGGTTTTGCTAGGGATGGCACGATCCATGCATCCTTGTAGGTGCTCATAGAGTGCATTTGTAAAGATTTCTGCATCTTGAGCAGCTTTATCCTTTAGTGTGGGAGCTGTGAAACTTACTGCCTCTGTCTTAAGTAATGTGAGGTTTGCTTTAGAAAAGTTTCCTTAGTTGCGGGTGGTGGTGGGATGTGGACATCCAAAGTGATTAGTTTATGGTCTGATCTAACCAGTGACGGGTTGACTTCCAGTGTGGAACACCTGTCGCCCATGTTTGTGATGACCAGGTCCAATATGTTTTCACCTCTGGTAGGGGAATTTACCAGCTGATCTAGGGCTTTTGAGTTGATGAGTTCCAGGAAGCGCAGGGCCTGGGAGTTTGTACTCAAGTAGGTTTCCCAGTTAATGGTAGGGTAATTGAAATCGCCCAATATCAGGGTGTTCGGTAGGACCTTCATGTTTTCCAGTGTCTCCAGAAAGGTGGAGTGGTGGTCCTGGGTCATGGAGGGTGATCTGTAGCAGGTCACACTTTGCATTGCAGATTTGCCCAATGTTAGTTGCACATGGATGATCTCAGAGGTATCATGCTGCACCACTAACCTGGAGGTGTAGGTATCCTAGATGAATATGGATACACCCCCTCCTTTTGTGTTTCGGTCTGTGTTCTGTGGCCAAAACATGTAGTATGAGTTTTATCCCGGTAGTGCTGGGTTGCTCTCTGGAGCCTTCAACCAGGTTTCAGTTACTGCACAGATGTCGACATTCTCCATACTGAGCAGTGCTTTGAGCGCATGCATTTTGAGATTTAAACTCCTGGTGTTGAGTAGCATAACCCTCAGTTTTTTGTTAATTGTGCTGTTTACACAGGTGGGTTTGACTTTTGAGCCTTGCCTAAAAAAGGCACTATGGGGGCAGCAAGAGCCTTGGCCAGTATTCAAAAGCCTAGGGGTGACAGGTGCAAGCTGTCTCTTGCGAAGCAATGCAGCTTGTCAAGCATGTCGTCCCAGGCTGACAGACACTGGATCCCCTTTGAATGACACCAGTTGTTGAAATTGATCATTTTTTTCTTTATACTGAGGTATCATTGTTGGTAAGGGCAGGATGCTACTCAGGGTCAGTGTCATACCAGCCTGGGCTACATGATGAGAGAGCTCTTCCATGTCTCTTTTCATGTAGTCCAGGGAGGTACGTCTCAGGTCATTCACACCAACATGAACAATGACAGAGTCATATTTATACTTGTTCTGGAGTGACCTGAGTGCTTGTGTTATGTGGCAGATTCTGGCTCCCAACAGGCAGCTAACAGTAACATCCTGCTTGTCCAGCCTAGTGAGTGGGATGTCAGAGTGCCTGACTATAGAGTCACCTATTAATAGTGTGTTAGGTATGTTATTTCGCCTTAAGGGCTGTGATTGTGCGGCACACTGATTTTGTGTTTTATGTGTTGCCTGGTTTGTGACGGGAGGTGCAGGTTGTTTGGGTGTCTGCTTTGGAGGTCTCTGATGCTTTTGCAGGTTTTTATTTAGAGCCTCCGAGTATGATTTTGTGTATTTATGTGTATTTTTTGCCAGTGCTGGTTTAGTAGATCTGTCTGTGGCTGGAGGTGTGGTGCAAGTGTTAACCTTCTCCTCTTGACTGTCTGTTCCAGTCTTGGGTGAAGACAACTTAGCCTCCAGTTTGACTGTATAATTGCATCTCTCGCATATGTTAGTGTTTTGTGGTAGGACGAGAGGGGTGTCTGTGTACATGAGGCAGTTGTAACATTGCCTCAGGATACTCAGATTAACCACCTGGACTGGAGAGTACACCTGAAATTACGCTTTGGTCATGCCTGAATAATAGGATGAGCTGCTTAGTCGCTTGGTTGGTGAGGGGTAAATAAAGAGTAGCAGGGTCATCTTTATTTATTTAGTGGTAAATGTGGTTTTACATAAAATTAAGCTCTAATTTATACTTATGTGCCGATTCTTTGAAATCCATACATATTAGGAGCAGCACAACATGACAGGCTTCCTTCATCATGATTGACAGGCCCCAAAAAACTCTATTTGCCTTCTGTTCACGTTGTTTTAACAAGAGTAGCAGGGTCAACTGTCTTCCTTTGAATCCTGATTATGTTTCCTCCTTATGATAAAGGACTGACGTAAGCCTTTATATCAAGAGTGCATTCCATTTTCTCTGTTGATGTTACTGTGATTTCAGTCTGCAGCCAGAGTGAGAGATATGAGGTAAACCAGTGAGATCTCACTGAATTCAGTGTCAAACAAGAGGTCCAGAAACAGGCATTTGTATCTAGAGATTTCTACTTATAAACCGGCACTAAACTGTTAATGGACATGCTAAAATGACGTAATGCAGACTTCCTTCCTTTCCATGCTCTGAGGAACAAACTATGTGCCAGAGTTTCTCCTTGGTTTTTTCATTTTATATTTTGTTGAAGAGCGAGATCTCAACTCAGATGCATTAATAAGTGTAAGAAAGCATGCTGCTATAATTATGCGGTTTAACAAACTTTTGCAAGCATTCTGTGCACCTCAGTGAATACAGTAAAATTACCATCAAACAAGAGCTTTAGTGTTTTGTATTTAAATTATCAGATAGGCTTCCTTTCTTTAAGCAGTTTGCTAACTTTATGAAGGCATTAATATCAAACAAGAGTGTAATAGATCAAATCAATAAGATGTTGTTGTTGCCCCCACAAACATCAATATGCATTGTGAATGTTAATTTTCTGGACACAGATATTGACACATTATAGCTAGTAGCATGAGAAGGTGGTACAATAGTTATATTTCTGTCTACCAGCTGTACTGAGGCAACAGACAGGGTCTTATGATAAAGTAGTAGCTAATGTGACCTACGTCAAAGATACGTGATCCATTGTTTGATGCTGGCCACAGGATGATGCTTGTGTGAGATTTGCTGTTCTTAAACTTACTTAGGGTTAGCACTGTGAAATTTCCAACAACCCTTGCTTCCGTTGGATATACCTGACTTACAAAAATAAGTAAGAACACAAAATAAACAAATATGAGCATAAGATTACATATATTGAGGTGCGATAACCGAGATTTTAAGAGAAGTGGACTGAAAACACAGCAGAATTCACAGCACATTCTCATTTCATATCATTATGTGATGTCATTGGACAGAAATAGTGTATCCCGTCATGGTGTTAGTACAAGAATCTGATATTGCAATCAGCCTCATGTTAGAATACAACCAGAAGATTGTATGCAGCCTTTAGATATTCCGTCAATCAACAACAAAGGAAAAAAAATCTGGAAAAAGTGATAAGATGTCATGTTTTCATTGCACTATCCTTTATTTTGCATGACCGCCGTAGCCATCTGTTAGACTAACAGTACAGACGTTTGCCAAAAATAAGCCTCTTGTCTCCACCGATAATCAAATTACTTTTTAAAATTCTTACAAAAAACAAAGTATTTTGTAAATGTATATAGATTTCTATAGTAATATTATGAATGAATGTCATAATGGAAATAAGCATTATAGACGTTTGCAAGTGTACCATACAAGTTAAACATTAACAGAGAAAATCTGGTATTAATGTAAATCACTACTCCCAGATGTATACAAATGTAAGTGCCATATATAATATCCTGATTGATACAAAATGACTTTCAGCATTGGGATTACCAGCTTAACACACAGGATAAGGATATGAGCTTCTAAAGAGCTTCATCCCATAGTACTGGGTTTGATACCTGCAGTTTCCATTTACTTCTGCACAAATCAGTTAGTGAAGTACTTCTGGATTATATGGGCTTAGTGGGCCTACCTAATTAAGATATACATGAAATAAAAATAAAGTGGTACAAAAATTTAGGAAATTTTCATGCCAAGATTAATTAGGCTTATAAGACTATGTATATGATCAGATATAACCTGTACTTATTGCAGATGAAGAATCAAAAGATGATAGAAACGTGTATATTATTTAAAGTATACAGTCCAAGAATGACTTTGTTGTATGGGTTCTCATTAAGGTTGCATACAGAGGACTCACTAGTGTTTGTGGACTGTTTCGTACATGTGTGATACTGTCAGGAAAACAATTTATCATAAAACTACATGGTACTACAGAACAACTGATGCTAATAAAAATGATAGTCCCAGATTTTTGTGTGTAGTCTGTATATTTAAGTAGATGCACTCCTATTACAGGACTTATCTCCACTTCTCAATTAATCACATAGTAGTTAGTGCAAAGGATTAAGGCTCTGAACTGTTGATAAATTGCTGTCTGTGAATAAAGGTTATTGGATTTGAATGTTTCTACCTCCATTTGCTTACTGTGCGACTCTGAGCATGTCACCTAACCAAAGAGTGCTCCCTCAACATCCCTGAAAGCAATAAGTAAAATAAATAAAGAATATACTAAATCAAGAAAATATACATTTTGAAATATTATGTGATAAAAATAAGTAATCATGCACCATTCAAAAAATACTCTACATTGTAATAGATTCGGGAAAGAAATGTGATACAGTAAGATGGTAAACATCTAAGGAAATAATTGATCAACTTCTACTGTGGCAACAGAAAAAAGAAGATGACTATGGAGTAGTCACAATATGGACACAAGTGGTGAAGACAGCATGAGTACTACTAGCAATAGTTAATGGATGACTACTAGTAACAGGATTGCTTTTAGGTCTGTTTGCACCGGTACTTACAATAGTAGTATAGCTTGCTGTGGCAAAAAGGGTACTTGTAGTTCCAGAAGCAACATTAGTACTGGCACTTACAGCAGGAGTAATTATATTTGTAGCAGCAACATTAGTGCTGGCATTGAGAGTAACAGTAGCACTAACAGTAGGAGTAATTCTTGCAGCAGGCTTGGTACTGTCACTGGAACTGGAACTGCCAGTGGGAGCAATGTCAGTAGGAGTAATTATAGTTCCAGCAGCAGGATTAGCACTGGAAGAGGCGCTGGTAGTGAGAGCACTAGTAGCACTGACAGCAGTAGTAATGATAGTTCTAGCAGCAGGATTATTTATTTATTTATTGCAGTTTGGTAACCGAGAAAATCCACTGGACCATATAGAGCCAATTTTCAGTGGAGGCCTGGGGACAAAAGCTCTTCAGTGCAATAAAAAGGAAAATTATATACATTGGTAATATGCAGTTATAACAATTACTTCTGGGTTTGGCAAGGGGGCGTGCTGCTACTTTTATCAGCAGGACTATTTCTAGTTCTAGAACCAAAACCAGTGCTTCCACTGTCGATGAGAGTATAGCAGACGTATATCTATTTATGGCAGCATATTAATACTGGCACCGACTTTAGAAATGCTATTAGCATAGATAGCACAGATGCTGTTAATAACAGAACTACAAGTAAAACTAACTAGACAGAATTAGCATTTCTAGTAGTAGCAGAAATACTCCTAACACAATTTATAGGATTGTTACTAATATTAACATTTAGATTAGTATCAGTAGCAAAACTATTACTGGCATCACCAACAAAACTAGTTCTGCTAGAGAGTATGGTCAGTCTCAGCAACTGAAATTAACAGGGGAAATATTAATAACAACATTGGGGGAATACTTCTACTAAAAAAGCTGCACTATTGCTGACAACCATAGTGAGCATTCTGCTAGTACTCAATGCAGGCATAGCAGTAGTACTAGCAGGCGTAGTGTTGTAATGGTAGCATAACATCTTTTACCTCCAGTAATGGGAATACTACCATCAGTGGAAACACTTCTCTTACTAGCAGCAAAACTATTACTGACATCCAGAATGACAGTACAGCTAGTAATGAGAGAAGAAATGCTAATTGCAATAACAATGGGAGTAAACTAATGAACATCTTGATCTTTAGCCTAAGATATACTAGTCAAAAATCCAACAGCAATAACATTCACATGACTGCAGTGAGTGAATCTGAGAGCTTTTTTTACTTTATGGCTGAAATGAGATTACTGCTGTGCACTTTAGAAACTTCTGTTGACATCAAAAAAAGTATGCATTGCCTCAAAGACAACTGTATTATCACTTTTCTTTTTATATGATACTAAAATGAGAAAAAAATATATATTCTACCATTGATGCACTCAGCCTAATAAGTCGTAATTGTATACGGGCTGAAGTATTTTGCAGTGAAATATAATTCTTTAAAAGAAGTCCATCAGCTGTGAGTTTTGCTGTTGTTTCTGATGCATTATATCTTAAATTTATATTAAGGTTGCAATGCAACACTGTTAAAAAAGCAAGTATAGCTTCAGTCATGTGTGCAAAGTCAGAGGTTTCGTCTGCTACTAGTTTGAGTCTTGGCAGATCAGACAGCTTGCATTCTTAACATTTAATTATATGACAATCCTCTCAGGAAATGCTAAATTGCATATCAATGTAAACAGCTCTGTGAGACCAAAGGTATGTTGTCCTGCATGTTACAAAATCTTTTACAAGATCATTGCCTGAGCTGATGACTTCACTGATGGGATGAGGCAGTTGCAGCAAACTTCACCTAAAGGAAATTTCCAGAAAAGACCTCAAGCACTTGCTATTCACAAGGTGTCTAGTTGACCACATGGGACACTGCTCTGTGCAATCTAGTTCTAAAAATAATATAGCATGCCCTTACGTTTCGTATTGTCATTTTAAAGTCAAGCAGGAAAATGTTCAAGAAATAGAGATGTAATGGCTTGACATAAAATATTGTCTAAGGCAAAAAAAAAATCTCCTCTGTGTCTAATCTCTTGTTATTAAATAATAAGTGTTATGATCTATACAATGACTATATATATATATATATATATATATATATATGTGAGAGAGACTTGATTATCTACTAAGCCATAAGCATAGGTTCAGTGTGTTGTTCAGACTTTCATAACAATGAAAACAACAACAGTAATAAATTGTTAGAAATGAGATATGAAGTAGTGTACTTCATTTGATCTTCAACCTGTGCGGAATAAGGATCCATATCAGATCCGAGCCGGCAAAGATTACTAGCATCAGCTCCGAGCTCCAGACTCCTCCCCTTACCAGTAATACACCTCCCTTGCCTTCCATCCCCAGATCTCATTTGCTGCGATTTGTGAAACATCGTGTCTCTAGAGCTCCAGCTAGCAGGGTGTATTTTTGATTGTAGGTTTACAAGAATTTTTTGTTAAATTAGCCATTTTAGATTAGTGTAGGTACCCATTATCCCCTCCCATTGCTTTGGTGTCGTGTGTAGGCTTGTAGTAGTTGTTAGTTAGTGTAGTTTGTCTGTGGTGCCCCTCCCCCCTTCTAGTCAGTCTAGTGTGGTGAGTGGGTTTGTGTTAAAATTATTAGGAAGAAAGTTTGTTTCCTCTCTTTCTTCCTAGATATGGCTGAAAAGCTTATTTTTAAGTGATGCATAGAGTGTGGCCAAAAGCTCTCCCCAGCGGATGGCCACACTCTGAGTGTATTGTGTTTAGGTGTGGCCCACCTCAATGCTGACTGTTCCATTTGTGCGGGGTTCAACCCTCGAGCTTTGAAGGGCAGAAAGGCCAAATTGGCCCTCAAGGAGCTTCTTCCTGCCACTGATCCTCCCTTCTTGTCTTTGGCTTCAGTCACGGCGGCTGCCGTGACTGCCTCTCCTGCTCCTCTCCCTTTGGCCTCCCCTCCCTCCCAGGCTGGGACTCAAACTCCTGCTTCTAAGCCTGTGGTAGCAGAGCAGAGGAGGGGTAGAGAGCGGGAGAGAGAGTCGAGGACGAAAGAGAAGAGGAAGAGGTCTCCGGACCTCTCATCACCAAGCAAATCTGCTTGGATCCATGACTCCCGTCAGCACCGATCTCCGAGGTTCTCCCTAGAGCCAGAGGAGGTACACCCAGTCTCCCAGGCCTCAGCTCCCCGACCAACCAGGTTGGAGTCTTTGGCCTTGTCTCGGTCAACCCGTTCTCTCTCAGACATGGATCTGGATAAGATGATGAGGTGCTTTATCTGTACACAGATCCAGATGGGGTCTTGCCAGCCCCCCCTCCCTCAGGAGGGGGCAGCTTGCTTCCCTTTTTCTGTCTATTACTCCTTCCTCGATCTGACCTTTGGCTTCGGAGTTCTCAGATCTGAGGTTGGCCTTTGTCGGAGTGTCGGCAACAACGGTCCTCACGTCCTCGACACCGGCAGCTGCCTGGATCATCTCGGATCTGACCAGTTTGGATCTGAGCCCCACTCTGAGCCGGAGCCTAGGGGTTGGATCTGAGGGAGTGGAACCTTTACCATTGGCTCCGATGATGTCGGTCCAGGTTTCCTCTCTCAGAGCTCTGGCCACTTGGGGTCCGGCTCTGATTCTCGCATTGGACCTGGGGAGACAGGCCTCCTTATTGGCTTCACAGGAGGTCTGCTCTCCTTAGGCATTTGATGTGGTAGAACGGGTCCTCTCAGTCAGATCGAGACCCCTGACTGCCCCCTCATTGTCAAACCAGACCCACCCGGCTTGGTCTACTGTCCCCGTCATCTTACCAGAGGGACAGCCTGTGCCCAACCATCAAGGAGACACTAGTCTAGAGTGAGAAGGATGGGAAGACACTGTCTGCCATCGGGATTCGCTTCTCTAACCCTCAAAGGTCCTTTTCCCAGAAAAAGGGAGGGCAAAAAAAGATGTGGTTCCAGAAGTCTCAGTATTCCCGGGACACTGAGGGCTCTTCTTCCCCCAGAGGCAGAGGGGGACAGAATGGATACCGGCCCAGAGGCTGAGGAGATCCGAGAAACTTTGGGTCTCAAGAACCTTTCTCGGACAGACCCGGGCAGCAACCCTGAGGGTTTGCCCAACTGATCTACTCTGGAGGCAGTCAGGGACGATTATCCTTGCACCCATGAGAGTCCATAACAATGGACCACTGGGTGCTGCAAATCATATCCATAGGATATTCTATCCCCTTCATGGGTTCTCCAACCCCTCACAAACACCTCCCAGACATAACACCAACACAAAGGGAGGCAGCAACACAGGAAATTCCCAAGCTGCTAGAAAAATGAGCCATCAAAACCATCCCCTCAGATCAGTCTGGATCGGGCTTCTACTCCAGGTTCTTTTTGGTGCCAAAAAAATGGGGGACTTAAGGCCCACTCTGGACCTCTCTACCCTGAACCTGTCAGTAGCCAAAGAAAAGTTCTGGATGGTCACACTACAGTCCAGCTTGCCGTACCTGCAAGAGAGCGAATGGATGTGCTCATTAGATCTCCACGATGCTTACTATCACATAAAAATGCACAGATGTTCCAGGAGGCTCCTCCACTTCTGGCTAAGGGCCAGTCATTACCAATTTCGAGCCCTACCCTTTGGTCTCATCACAGCCCCCAGGGTGTTTACTAAAGTGATGGCAGTGGTAGTGGCTCACCTGAGGCTTCAGGGAATTCAGGTCTATCCGTACCTGGACGATTGGCTCTTCACTGCTCCCACCAGGCATCTACTTTCCCAAACCAGAGACTACTTTCTGACACTTGCTCTGAGTTTGGGTATCACAATCAACACGCCCAAATCTCTACTCGAGCCTGTACAGGGGATAGACTACATTGGTGCCAGGATAGACACACTCCAGGGCAAAGTGTTCCTGACCTCAGAGAGAGTTCAAAACCTCAGGATGCATGTCTCCCTAATTTCCCATTCTCATCTCCCGACAGCAGAATCAGTATTGAGGGCCCTAGGCTCTATGGCAGTGACTATAACTCTCCTTCCATGTGCCCGACTACACATGCGGATTCTTCAGTGGACCTTGGCAGTTCAGTGGTCCCTGTTGGATTTACCACTAACCTATCCTATCCACCTACGTCAAGTGCGTCAGTCGTCCCTCGTATGGTGGATAAGCTCTCTGGACATTTTGGAGGGACGACCCTTTGTTCCAGCCCAAGCCCAAGCCACAGTGACAACAGATGCCTCCTAACTCAGGTGGGGGGCATTGTTTGGGCAGGACAGTCCAAGGCCTGTGGTTCCCCCATAGAGACCAGTTTGCATATCAATGTCCTAGAGATGAGGGCGGTCTTTCTAGTGTTGCAGGCCCTTCATGCCTTTCTCCCTCTGGGGATGATTGCTCTTCAATTAGACAACATATCGGTAGTGTGGTACATCAACAAACTGGGTGGGACCAGATCTTATCCCCTTTGCCGCGAGGCCATGTGAGTGTGGGAATGGGCGATCTCCACTGGTCACTTTCTAATCGCGACACATATTCCAGGATGGTCCAACATTCTAGCGGACAGGCTAAGTCAGACCATTCTGCTGCCTTACGAGTGGTCTCTGAATCCGTCAGTAGCGGAACAGATCTTCAGCAAGTGGGGACAACCTTGCTACGATATCTTCGCATCTCTTTCCAACTTGAAGTGCAGCAGGTTTTTCACTCTGAACCCCCCACAGGGGGAGTCCCCCAGAGATGGTCTAGTTCATGCCTGGCCTCCCTGTCTTCTGTATGCTTACCCGCCAGTCCCTCTCATCCCGAGTTTTCTGCAGAAAGCTTGCCAAATGGGGAGCAAGGTGATCCTCATTGCCCCATTCTGGCCTTGCCAGGTATGGTTTCCCTTCCTTTGGTCTCACCTTCTGGCTCCACCTTGGATCCTAGATCCCTTTCAGGATCTGATTTCACACCCATCAAGGGTACCTCATCTGAATATGGATAGCCTGAAGCTCATTGCTTAGCTGCTCCAGTTCCCATGATTGCTAAGACTACCGGACTTTCCTCCTCAGTTAAGTCTATTTTGGTAGCTGCTCATAAGTCTTCAACTAGAAAGGTTTATTGCAGCAAGTGGAAACATTTTTCCTTCTGGACCTCTCAGAGGAGTTTAGATCCTTTCACGGCTCCTATTTCCAGTATTCTTGATTTCTTAGCTGATATTTTCCAGCACAGAGCTAGTTTTTCTATTTTCAAAGTTCAATTGGCTGGCATTTCTCATTTTCATGTGGGTGAGAATTCTGCATCCTTGGCATCTTCTAGACTGTGTAAAGCCTTCATCAAAGGCAACGTTTTGCTTTGCCCCCAAGTCAAAAATCCTGCTCCCCCCGTGGGACCTTACTATGGTTCTCCAAGCTCTGGTCGGCCCCCCCTTTTGAGCCTGCCACTACTGTTGATCTAAAATTTCTATCGTGGAAAACAGCTTTTCTGGTCACTATTACCTCTGCTATGAGGGTTTCGGAATTACAGGCCTTGTCCATAAAATTCCCGTACATGATTTTTCATAAAGATAGAGTTTCCCTTTGAACCAATCCATCTTTCTTCCTAAGGTGGCATTACCAGTCAATATCAGTCAGACTATAAATTTGCTTGTGTTCTTTTTCAATTTTACCAACAAAATGGAATACAAACTACACATGTTGGATGTTTACAGACAGTTACAATTCTATTTATACAGGACAAAAAGTTTTCATATATCTGATCAATTGTTTGTTTCGTTCTATAGACCCTTTTTGGGCAAACCTATTTCCAAGGTCACTATAGCTAGATGGATTTCCATGCATCCTGCAGGTCTATAAGGACAAAGGCATGTCTCCTCCAGGTCAGGTTAAAGCTCATTCCACTATGTCCATGGCTACATCTGCAGCTTTCTGGTTTAGGGTGTCCTTAGATGACATTTGCTTGGCAGATACTTAGTCCTCATCTCATACATTTATCTCCCATTATAAGTTGGATTTGATATATAGAAGGAGAGCATCCTTTGGCTCCCTGGTGCTCAGGAATATCCTTCCATGAGGGCCACCCAGGAGTTTAGTAGCTGGGGACTCTGTCTCACAGATTGAAGATCAAATGAAGTAAACTACTTTAGATTTGTCTTCAACCATCCCTCCCTCCTTCCCCCAGACCTCTGGCATGTGTTTGGCCTACAGGCTGTAAGTATAGGTCACAAGTATGTTATCAGGTCGGGTTATAAATGTACGTTCAACAAACTTGATCTGGGGATGGAAGGCAAGAGAGGTGTATTATGGGTAAGGGGAGGAGTCTGGAGCTGATGCTAGTCATCTTTGACGGCTCGGATCCAATACGGATCTGTATTCCCCATAGGTTGAAGACAAATGAAGTACAACTACTTAGATGGAACATTATGGTGAGTACATAACTTGTTTTTACTGAACAATGCAGTATTTACTGTTTATATATCAGTGCACATTATATCATGAAATATGGGCTTCTGCTATGGAACCTTGAACATCAGAATGCCATGGAACCAAAACACTGAAAACAAATGTCTGAAACACAAAAGGTCAACAAGTAAAACTGCAAGTGATTTTGTTGGGGGCAACCACTCCACAGTTGCACCAACTCAAATAAGGGACAAATGTGCCAAAAAGACTCACTAGCAGCATACACTTAGAAATCATACTTGGGAATGATTTCCCATGGAAAACAGTGATCACTGTTGTATTCCTTAGCATATTGTGCCACAGACATTTGGCACCTGGGAAATTTCATTTTGCACATTTGAAGATGTACCAAAATATAGAAACTAAGGTAGATGCTGAATGTTATTTGGCTGATTTTGCAATAAGAGTTAACTCCCGACATAATAACTTCTGCTGGAGCACTACAACGCCCACTGAAAAGTTAAAGTAAGATTCATCTGCTTTCAGTTGTTAAAACTCAGTGGCAGTTTAATTTCATATGGCATTAAAACAAATATGGCAAAATAATAAGTTGACTATCTTTCTGTCTGTAACGAAGATCCTAAACCACTGAACAGCAGGAATGACAAACAAATCAAAAACAAAAAAGCTGCAGAACACCAACAACTGCTCTAATAAAATAATAAAAACTGCAAATACGGCCAAGCTAATTCAACAACACCAATTTATTGAACATGAAGTGCTTCTCGTCTCGCTAATAGCGAGACTTCTTCAGACCTGAAAAGATTATACAGGAATGAGAGATGTACTAATTGTTTTTCTGCAATAGTAGCTGATACATGGAATACACTGTTTTACATATTATTAAAATGAGCTTGACACTCAATGTGGGAATGACTCTTTTGCTATATTGCCAGTCTAGAAGTCCATTATTGTCCATGCTTGAAATATTTGTATCTATGTATGTATGTATGCAATATTTGTATGTAAGTACTGTAGTTTGGAGGTACTTTTCGTTTATCTAATACCCATAATACGTGTGGCAGTGGCAGGTTCTAGATACCATTTATAACAATATTGTCAAGGTATATTATTAATCTGTTTACTATGGGTTACAATGAGCATTGTAGTGGGACTAGACATTTAGAAAGTGAGCTGCTGACCTACTGAACTATAACATAAAACAATAAAAATGACATCTTCTCAGAAGCTAAAACATTTATTTTAGTCAGTCTAGGAGTACAATTTAAATATTTACAGTGTGCTGCTTTTGCCATTGATGATGGTCGCTTTAAACAGCATCCTAAGCCGTGAGAATACCTAACTGTTATAATGTGGTTTTATTTCAGGTATGTAATCAAATGATGGAATAATTCTAAAATTATATCAATTGATATAATTGCTTCCAATTATCTTTAACAGACCCTCCATGGTACAGAGTGAGTATTCATTTGGACTGCCTTTTAATAACTCTGCAGATATCATTAGGACTAGTTCAGTGTTTTGGATAGGGTCACTCAGAACTGACAATACACTGGATGAATTAAAATAGGTCTAAATATCAAAGTGATGGGGATTTTCCTTTTTCATTCAGTGAATAGTATGGCCTACTCAATATCCACCTTAGCATATTAGTACATCTGATTATTCATTTAAGCTACATCCATTGTTGTATGTTGCAAAACCTTTGTTGTACAAGTGGAGACGTTTTCTTCATTATCAATCTTTGTTAGGCACTGCTGTGCCATCTTGTGATTGTGGCAGCTGTGGATCAGGAAGGCAAGGAAGCATAAGTGTGCCTCACTTACTGTAAACCAGCATGGCAGAAGGCATGCACATCCATTGATGTCTATAAGTATATACTCATTGCAAATTCTGTGGATGGGAGACTATTTTGGTACATTGTACTGTCCTAGATAGCACTACATAATAACTAGTATGTTTATTTAAATTTTACTACCTAAAATTTAATATCACGTCAAGCTTAGTTTACTGATCACTTCTTTTTTGCATCTACTGTTTGCACACATATCATACAAGTAAAAATGGGTAGGCTAAATAACTAGTTTATGTAGATGACTCCCATTACTTTCAGACAAAAGCATGTCAGCTTAAACCCTGTATAACATAACTCTCAGTCAGCTTAAACCCTGTATAAAATAACTCTCAGTCAGCTTAAACCCTGTGTAATATAACCCTTAGTCAGCTTAAACCCTGTGTAACATAACTCTGTCAGCTTAAACCCTGTATAACATAACTTTCACGTAGCTTAAACCCTGTGTAACATAACCATCAGTCAGCTTAAACCCTGTGTAGTATAACCCTTAGTCAGCTTAAACCCCGTATAACATAACTCTCACATAGCTTAAACCCTGTGTAACATAACCCTCAGTCAGCTTAAACCCTGTGTAACATAACCCTCAGACAGTTTAAACCATATGTAACATAACCCTCAGTCAGTTTAAACGCTGTGTAACATAACCCTCAGTCAGTTTAAACTCTGTGTAACATAACTCTCAGTGAGCTTAAACCTGTATAATATAACTCTCAGTCAACCTAAACCCTATGTAGTATAACCCTCAGTCAGCTTAAACACTGTGTATCATAACTCTGCCAGCTTAAACCCTATATAACATAACTCTCAGTCAGCTTAAACCATGTGTAACATGTCTCTCAGTCAACTTAAACCCTGTGTAACTGAACCCTCAGTCAGCTTAAACCCTGTATAACATAACTAAGTCATTATTGGTGAATTCCCATATGTTCTTCTTCAACTGGTTAGACGTAGCATACCTAAGCATGGCTATTGTCTCCGAATTATGTCATACCTACAACCCACACAAAGAAAACACTATGCCTAAGTGGAATAACTATGAAAACCTCATATAAATCTGAAGTTTAGAAATCACCAAGTTGTGGAATCTTGCCTTCCTTGAATATTTCATTAACAATTTTAAGAAGACAATCTTTGGTATCCCTTTTGAATGACTAAAATGGTGGTGACATTAACTCCTGCAGCCATAACAGCTCTACCAGGAAAAGCTGGCTATATCAATCTAGGCAAACACTAGTTCTCTTCCAGTGGCTTTAGACATTGAACCAGTGAGCAGAAGAAAAGCGAGGGTGGGAACAGCCTACCTCTTCATGAGGTCACTTTCTGAACAATTTTAGCCATACACTGTCAGGCTTACACAGTGTGAGGTATCCCTGTTAGAATGCATTGCGCTCTTCTGACATATTGAGAAACTGTATCAAAACGTGAAGGAGAAACTAAAGAGGAGAACTATAATTTATTAAACTATAGCAAAGCACTTGTCTTTAATGATCTAGCAGGAGGAAAAATGTATTGTGTTAATATTACTAACAAACACACTTCACAGAAGAAACTCAGCTAGAGTAAATGTGCATACCAGAAATTACACTGGCATAGGGCATTAAGCCTAAAATACTCAGTTTTCTTTCATGGAGGTACATTGTGCAAGATTTTGTTATTCTTTTACAATACACCAACACTGTTGCTTTACATAAATACTTTTGCAACATGAACTGGCATGAATCTTGTTCGCTTTTCAAATTTTGCTTGCTCTGAGGAATAATGAAAATGTTCAGCCTAGACTCCTTCTCCAAGACCCTATTGAATATGTGGTAGGAGATTGAAAACAAAGTGCAGTGATTTTTTCCTAACTTGGTAGAATCTCTAGAGGTTTAGAAAGCATTGATGTGAAGTTGTTCTATCTCGCCGTTCATTCTTACAGATAGGTTCAGAGCTGATCCTTGGCTCTGAGTCGGCCTACTACAAAGCTCGAGGTCTTCAGACACCTCGAGGTCAAGTCCCTATCCCATGATGCACCTGGAGTTACCTCAGATCTAGTTTGCTGCTGCAATAGATCGGAGTTTCCTCGCATAGCTCAGGCCAGTACAAATTTCTTTTCTAAAAATTTATCTAAATAACTTTGTTACTTCTCTACGTTTAGAGTTAGATTATAGCTTTTATAGCTTTATAGTGTGTATTCCCTTTTCCATTGGTGTGCCTTTTCTTAATTAGTTATAGCTCTCTTTGGTCTTCATTTTCTTCCATAGGCCTGTTATATTTAGTGTAGTTTAAATAGTAGTTTGTGTGCTTTTGAACAATGACAGTTTGTCACAGTATTTTCATATGTAGTTAGCTATTTAGAGTGCTTTAGATATTTCCCTTCTTAGGGAAAGACAATTGGATGTGCTTGATAGATCTCCAGGATGCGTCCTATCATTTAAAAATGGCCAGACCATCCAGGGATCATCTGTAATTCCTGCTGGGAGCCAATCATTACCAGTTTTGAGCCCTGCCCTTTGGTCTCACTACAGCCCCCAGAGTGTTCACCAAATGCATGGCAGTGGTCATGGCTCATCTCAGACATTTAGGATTCCAGGTGTTTCCATACTTAGACGATTGGCTCCTCACTGCCACCACCAGGCATCAGCTCATACAAGCCAGGGACACCACTCTTTCTGCAGTCATCTGGGCATTACAATAATGTCAGAAAAATCTGTCTTGTCACCATCGCAACATATCATTTTCATCGGAGCAAAATTGGACACCACCACTTTGAGACTTTCAGCAGAAAGAGCCTAACTACTCCATCAGCAGGTTCACAATATCATATCCAAAGACAAGACTCCAGCATCAGAAGTGCTAAAATTGTTAGGCATGATGGCAGCTGCAATATTAGCAATACCACTGGGTCATATGCACAAGTGGATTCTGCAATGGCTGTTATTCACTCGATGGTCTTACCAAGAGCTCCCAATGTTTCATCTCATAATGATCACAAACACATGCCAAAAGGATCTTCAGTGGTGGTTGACCCCTCTTCATGTAACGATAGGTTGTCCTTTTGTCCTACCCCCACCACCGGCCACAGTGACCATGGACTCTTCCCTGATAGGGTGGAGGGGCATTTTCAGGGAAGAACAGCCAAAAGCACATGGACCAAACAGGAGACGCATCTGCATATCAATATCCTGGAGATGAAAGCGGTACTTTTAGCATTGCAGTACTTTCAGGATTCTCTTCCTCTGGGAACAATTGTGATTCAGACGGACAACATGTCAGTGGTCTGGTACTTGAACAAACAAGGAGGAACCAGGTCCTACCCTCTTTGTCACAAGGCCCTAAGAGTATGGCAGTGGGCTACATCCACCCAGCTCTTTCTGTTAGCAACTCACATCTCGGGGAAATCCAACATGTTAGCAGACAAATTGAGCAGGGCAATTTTGTTACCTCACGAGTGGGCCCTCAAGAAAGAGACAGCGGAGAGAATTTTCCACAGGTGGGTCCAGCCTTGCTGCGACCTTTTTGCCAACCACATGAACACAAAATGCAGAGGCTACTTTTCCCTGATTTCCTCTCTGGGAGAAGCCACAAGGAATGCACTCGTACACGACTGGCCTCCGGATCTCCTATATGCATTCCCACCAATTCCCTTGATACCCAAAGTATTGCAGAAAGCAAAATCCCTGGGAAGGACCATCATTCTAATAGCCCCTCATTAGCCTCCTCAGATATGGTTCCCCTTCCTTCGAATTCATCAGTTGGAAGACCCTTGGATTCTGGACCCAGTTCCAGATCTTCTGATGCATTCGTTGGGGGCCCTTCATCCCTCTTTTCAGTCTCTGAAGTTGACAGCTTGGCTACTCCAATTCCCAACATAGCCACGTTCCATACCCTCGCAAATAAAATGCAGCAGATACTGATATCTACTCATAAGTCCTCTACTAGGAAACTATATCTTAGCAAATGGAGAAGATTTTTTATATGGGCCTCTCAAAATAACATTGATCCCTATCAAGCCCCTATTGCCTCCATATTAGAGTTTTTGACTATGCTTTTCAATAAAGGAGCTGCAGCAGCAACAGTTCGAGTTCAACTTGTTGCTATCTCTAATTGTCACCTTGGCTTTGAAGGATTAAACATAATGTCACACAAACTATCCAAAGCCTTTCTCAAAGGGACTTTTAATCTCAGACCACCTGTGAAGTACCCTTATACTCCTTGGAATCTAAATGTTATGCTTTCTCGCATTATTCTTACACCTTTCAAACCAGCTTCCTCATATGATGTGAAATATTTGTCATGGAAGACCATCTTTTTAGTAGCCATCACTTCTACCCGTAGAGTGTCAGAGCCTCAGGCCTTGTCTATAAAACCTCCTTATTTGATTTTCCATGCTGACAGAATGTCCCTGCGAACAAATCTTTCATTTCTACCCAATGTTTGTACTGAAACTAACCTTAACCATATCATAGATTTGCCATTGTTCTTTCCTAAACACACCAACAGTCTAGAGTATGTGCAGCACAAGCTTGATATTCATAGACAGCTCAGATTTTACTTGGATATAACAAAAGAGCTCAGAAAATCAGAACACCTTTCCATTTCCTTTTCAGATTCCAGAAAAGGTATGCCAGTGGCAAAACAACACTGTCTAAATGGTTATCTTATTTTATCACATTTGTTTATTCGGCTGCTAATATGCCCTTACAACACAAAATTAAGCCTCTTTCTACCAGAGCAGTGTCCACCTCTTCTGCCTTTTCTTCTAGGCTTCCTATAGACAACATTAGTGCAGCAGCCACTTGGCCAGAACCTCATACCTTTATCACTCATTACAAAGTTGACAAGGCCTCCATGGACAGGGCCTTCTTTGGGTCTACTTTCCTAAAAAAAACATACTCTCATGAGCCACTTGAGAAAGATGGTGCTTGGGATGCTACCTGTCTGTAAGAATGAATGGTGAGATAGAACAACTTCACATAAAGAAGTTATGTACTCACCATAATGTTCCATGTGAGTTGTTCATCTCGCCTTCATTCTTACTTCCCACTCTCCTACCCCCTCCAGGGTTTTTCGAGGACCGAGATACTATTTCTTTCCTGGTTGTTCAATCTTTCTATGGTTTTCTCCTAAAGAGTGATAGAATGACACATGGTATTATTATACACAGCAAACAAGATCTGAGGTAACTCCAGGTGCATCATGGAATAGAGACTTGGCCTACAGCTGTCTGAAGACCTTGAACTTTGTAGTAGGCCGACTTGGAGCCAAGGATCGGCTCTGAACCCATCTGTAAGAATGAAAGCAAGATGAAAAACTCACATGGAACGTTATGGTGAGTACACAACTTCTTTTTTCATGCCCAAAGTCCTGTAGTTTGAGCCTAGGCACTAAATCTGTACTAACAGTTTAAAACCTTGCCTTCTGTCTCCAACAGGGTTCCTATTCTCATAGTGATGTTGATAATTGTTACAACTAAACAGAAGTTTATACTTCAATTTTCAGAATGGCACAGGAAAAAAAACTTCCTTAATAATCTTGCATGCCAATTATTTCAAAAATAATTGCATGTTCATTCAGACTCCTAAAAATTGTTCAATTCTTATCTGTACAAAATTATCAAATGTTATTCAGAATGTATGAATACGTAAAAATAGAGCAGCTGATAGCATTTTTGCAAGATGGTGATTAGCAGATGGAATAACACTGCTAAAAGAATTGCAGTCTGTTCATACTGGACCATCCTTACTGGCTGAAATAACCCTTAAGGCTGTTTTCAGTCATTTTATTGATTTCTTACTGTATTCATTGTTGTGGATTTTATTGGTAATTGATGCTTCTCTGCACCAGCTGTCTCTGTGTTATTTTGCATGGATATCACATTTTAATTCCTCCTTGACTGTCAATTTACAAAGTCATTGAATTTCAGTGATCTGCTTTGCAACTCATACATGATCTCAGATGGACAGTTTCCCCTAACAAATCCTGTCAAGGGCAAAAGTGCATGTTTTTAAAACAATTACCACAGTACTTTGTTTTATATTCATCGGTATTCCATATACTGATTATAGATACATGCATTCTTGTGTATTCTGTATGCCTGGAAGCACAGACATCCATGAGAAAAAAAAAAGAAAAAAAGTGTTTGGTGCTGTTACAGAAAGCATTTGGCACCTTATACTTTACTTCAGACCAAGTACATAGTAACTGCTGTACCTTTTTTACAAACTCTAATTTGGTACTTTAAAATATACACATTGAGGACACGAAATCAATACTTATGGATAATAGTATGTTACTCTGTTATTAATAATAACCAAAAACAGGTGGATATAGCGAGCTACACACAGATGGAGACAAACCTAAAAACGGCTTAAAATATTTTATTAAACGAGTTTAAAATCTTAAGCATTTTCTTCTTGCTCACATCTGGACTTCCACAGATATTAAGATTTTAAACTTGTTTAACAAAATATTTTAAGCCATTTTTATGTTTGCCTCCATCTGTGTGCATTTCGTTATATCCTCCTGTTTTTGGTTCTGGGTCTATGTGTTGGTGGAGTGTCGCCCGTATTTTAGTTTTGTTGTTAACAATATGTAATATCTAAATAAATGTGCAATAACAATTGTGTTTGCATCATAGAGCCAGTAGAAAGGTAAAGTAGATGTCACATTACATTCATTTGTAACAACAAGCGAATCCACTTTGCCTTTCATTCTGTTAAACATTGTACCTATTTTCTATCCAAATCTTCTCCACCAGTCTCATGGCCTTTTGAATGCATCTATGACTTGCCACACTTTCTGGAAGTTGGTTCTATGGGTTCCCAACCCTGTTCACAAAGAAATACATTTGCAGATCCAGGGAGTAGTTGGCACCTACCGCCTATTGTCTTTGTCCCTCAGTCCCTCTGTTTTTTTTTTTTATCTTGGTGAAGAATCCTTGAAATCACCCTGACATCATGTCTTATTGCCTCTAGTGATCTACCATAAAATCAAATTTAGTTCTTCAAGTCTGTAGTAACATCCTTTTTTTTTTGCATACCATGCATACTCGTGGTGGCTTTCCATTCCGGCAGTTTCATATTATTATGCTTGTATTGCTTCCAGAACTACATACATTAATTAATTGTGACCTAAATAGACCCTGTAGAGTGGAAGTATTACATCTGTGCTTCAGCAGTTTGTCCCCACTGAGGATACATCCCACCATTCTATTTGCTTCTATTACAGACGCTGCCTTTTCATCAAATCAGGTGTGAGCTTCCTACCTAAGTCCTTCCCCTACTATGCTGCCATCTTCTCCTTTATACCATTTGACAATTCATTCCAGGGTTACTATTACCCATGTGCAGCACTTTGTATTTGTCTGCACCAAACCTCAACTGCCAGCTTTCTGTCCACTTTGTCAGTCTTTGCAAATCCTTCCTTAGAGTGAGCTCTCACATTCTGCATTATTGCACTTATCTTTGTCTCATAGTGAAGAGGTAGATCATGCCTTCTTCTTTTGATATGTTGAAACAAATACAATGAGGACAACTGGAGCCAGCACTAACTTGTGCAGTATTTCACTAGCCAGTTTCATTACTCCTGCCATTATGTATGTCTGTGTCTTAAGCTTCAGCTATGTACCAGTCAAGTTCCTCTCTCACACTCCCCTATTTTTTAGCAGATTCCTTTCTCACACTCCCCTATTTATTAGCAGATTCTTTTCTGACACTCCCCTATTTTTTAGCAGATTCCTCACTCATACTCTCTTATTTTTTAGCAGATTCCTCTCTCATACTCCCCTGTTTTTAGCAGATTCCTCTGTCACACACCCCTGTTTTTAGCAGATTCCTCTCTCACACTCCCCTATATTTTAGCAGATTCCTCTCTCACACTCCGCTGTTTTTTAGCAGATTCCTCTCTCACACACCCCTATTTTTTTAGTATATTCCTCACTCATACTCTCCTATTTTTTAGCAGATTCTGTCTCATACTCCCTTATTTTTTAGCAGATTCTTCTCACATACTCCCCTATTTTTTTAGCAGATTCCTCTCTCACACTCCTGTTTTTTAGCAGATTCCTCTCTCATACTCCCCTATTTTTAGGCAGATTCCTCACTCATACTCTCCTATTTTATTAGCAGATTCCTCACTCATACTCTCCTATTTTTTAGCAGATTCTCTCTCACACTCCCCTATTTTTTATCAGATTCCTCACTCACACCCCCTAGTTTTTATCACATTCCCCTATTTTTTAACAGATTCCTCTCACACACTCCCCAATTGTTTTAGCAGATTCCTCTGTCATACTCCCCTGTTTTTTAGCAGATTCCTCTGTCACACACCCCTCTTTTTAGCAGATTCCCTCTCACACTCCCCTATTTTTTAGCAGATTCCTCTCTCACACTCCGCTGTTTTTTAGCAGATTCCTCTCTCACACACTCTTATTTTTTTAGCATATTCCTCACTCATACTCTCCTATTTTTCAACAGATTCTGTCTCATACTCCCCCTATTTTTTAGCAGATTCATCTCACATACTCCCCTATTTTTTTAGCAGATTCCTCTCTCACACTCCCGATTTTTAGCAGATTCCTCTCTCACACTCCCCTATTTTTAGGCAGATTCCTCACTAATACTCTCCTATTTTATTAGCAGATTCCTTTCTCATACTCCCCCATTTTTAACAAATTTGTCTCTCACACTCCCCTATTTTTTAACATCTCCTCACTCACACCCCATAGGTTTTATCATATTCCTCATCATATTCCCCTATTTTTTAACAGATTCCTTTCTCACACTCCCCATTTTTTTAGCAGATTTCTCACTCATACTCTCCTATTTTTTAGCAGATTCTCTCTCACACTCCCCTATTTTTTATCAGATTCCTCACTCACACCCTCTAGTTTTTATCACATTCCTCATCACATTCCCCTATTTTTAACAGATTCCTCTTGCACACTCCCCAATTTTTTTAGCAGATTCCTCTCTCACACTCCCCCCCCTCGCCTTTTTTTTCAGCAGACACCTTCATAGGATTCAGTAAAATGCATTGATAAAACCTACATAAACCACATCTACTGACATTTGTCATGTTCTTAAGTTCAACAGTCAAAAATACTGGCTAGATTTGGCAACCATCTCCTTCTAGTCACCTGCCAGTATTGGCACTCGTCCTGAAGATTGTTGTACTTTAGGAAAACAGCTGGTCTTTTCCCAGTTAGTTTCTTCTTTACTTGCCCTACTATCACTGTTAGGTTCACCACCCACTGATTTCATAGATTTCCTCTGCACCTTGTACCCTAGTGCAAAGATCCCACATTTTCCATCTGTATGTCCTCATGGAGTTTTGCTTTGGTATGCTGTTTTGGAGATCTTACCCATGTTATCTGTCCACATGCTGGTCAGAGTCCCCAGTATAATGGTGTAGTATTGTGAAGCTCAGCCTCATATGCCTGCCTTGAAAAATCTGCAAAATATCTGGTCATTCAGGCCTACTTCAGCAGTGGGTAAAGCAAGAGACAGTGGCTTTATCTGATTGCAATCCAGCAACCAATCCTCCCTTTAGAGGTACTAATGCAGGGAAGATTCACTCTTTCCATAGGGGTTTAATTGCTCCACAGACTAAAACTGAGGTGGCTATTGGCTGAGCAACTGATAGAGAAGCTAAACACAGAAGTATGCCTCCTGCATAATTCATGAAATAAATTGCATTGGTATTGTGGTTTGTTAGAATTAATTAGACGTGAGTGAATAAGTAAAAGGAAGTAGTTTTATGAGCTCTGTGGCACATCAAGAAATAAACCTATACTTAACATGTCTGCCATGATGGTACTTCCTTGTATAGGACTATGTCACTTCAAATGGAAATGATACCACTAGACAGGCAATGACAGTACAAATGAGAGGTTACAAGGTCACAAGGCTCAAGCGAGATCAATGTACCCTTTTGTCAAATAATGGATAGCACATATAAAACAGCCTTTTCTAAAGATGTTGCAAGATGAAAAACTGAGAATTCAATTTTGCATTAGGCAAACATAAGAATGTTTACATAAGGAATGATAGCAAACAAGCTGTTGGTTGTGGAAGAAATAGCATCTTAAGCAGACAGAGAGAAATCAGAAGACTAGATGGGTCAAACAGCCCTTATCTTGTCAAAAATCTGCATTCCTGTACTGATGCATCAAATGAGTATTGAAGATCAAGTTGAATCTGATACCTCAGGTGCACAGTTTATGCTCCATAGCTGCCCTGTATTGCTCAGTGCTGTTTTGCATTTAAAAGATTTTTGGAATAGATATTCCTGATATGTATATCTATGTATGTGTGTGTCTGTATCTGTCACATACACAGACACATACAAGCACGCACATTGCCTCTGTGAAAATAGTAATTTGCATTTGTAAAATACAGTGTACTGAAATGCAATACTGTCTGTCAAAAATATATTTTATGTATGAGCCTCTTTTGCATAATGTGACTAGTTGCAGTTTTGTCTTACCCTCAACCCCTAGCAATAAATACGAAAGTTGATATTACAATATTTTAGTTCCTGTCTGGTACAATGAAGTGTTCCAAGACACCACTACTGCAAGCAAAGGTAATTATATTTAAATTTCATATCAGATCTCGGTAATAGACCATTTCAGTAGTGTTGTAAACTATTGGTAATTTAAAGGAAACCTGTTATTTCACATATGCATAAAGTGAGTTCATAAGCACAGAATGGTCTCTGTATTGCTAATGATTTTATTCAGGCTGTATATCTGAGCAGTGAAATGCTAAGGTTAGCAAATTCCAGAAATAACTGCAGAATTATTTTATTTAAGTTAGCAGAGGTATTCTTTAATGCACCTTTCATTTGGCACATTGAATACATTAAACATCTGATTCTTTAAATTTAGTTTGCACTAATTTTATCCATATTCCATTTCAGCTACATGTTGATATCTCTTTCTTGTTAGCCTGTTAGTGTTTCAAAGCTTTGACCATGACTTTTAAACAAACAGAAAAGCAGTTAAGAAACAAACAAACAAACAATGTTAAAGAGTGACAAGAACTGTGCCATGCTTGTGAAGCAGAATTTTTTGGGAGATAATATGAAAGACATAACACTGGTATTAATCATTTGCAGGTGCCTTTGTGGTCATACAGACTAGGCAGAGCTGTTTGACATTCAGGAAAGACCACCTCTAAAAGCTGACAACCACAAAAAACACTACCCTGTTCTAGAGCTTGACAAGAATTAAGTACAATGGACCACTGTTGACTTTGAGAAGGTTAGGATTTCAGAAGAGACATATTTCTCCATTTATATCACCCCATGGTTTATATATTTATTTAATTTATCAGGGTAGAGCTCTGATCAACTTTCACCACTTGTAGGCTCAGCCCTGGTTACATACATAGTAACAACAGTAAAGTAAAATTAAAGGTATAACTAAATTATATTATATAATGATGCAACATAACATAGATGTAAAAACATATACACAGAAGTATACAATGCATAACACAGTGCAGCTATTATAGGTGAGGTAAATGTGGTCCAGCCAAAATAATGGACATAGTATATAAAAGTATGGAGGGAAATTTTAGCAGTGAAGAGAGCTGAAATTGCATTGAGGTAAGAGCTGCAACAGAAGAACCGATAACAGGAGAAATGGATATTAAGAATAACGCAGGCATTGGATAAGGAAGTGGGAGAAGCAGTTGGTATGAGTTTATGAGCTGGAGAGGTTAGGAGATTAAGCAGCCAAGGTTTTCTGAGATGAATGCATTAGTGCAACCACTGGAGTTAAGTGACAGGGCCCATGTTCAGACATATGCACTTATATTGCTGAATTAAATATTGTTTGAACTGACATTTGAACTATTTATAGTCTCTGATTTCAGTAACATCATGTGGCAATAACTGCCATGGTTTAGGGCAAGAACACAGAAGTTGTGGTCTGTGAAATGAAGTTTAGTGAATGAAGTTATGGGAATAGGGATTGGCGTTTTAAACTGTAGTTTTGGGTGGATGCAGTTAGTATCATATTTAAATAAGATAGTAAGTCTTTGTGTAGGAATTTGAAGAGAAGGGAGCCAAGAAGAAGATTGTCTCTGTTGTGAATGAGAAGCCAATCTGTCTTATCCAGGCATATTCAGTGATATTCACATTGAGGAGAGTTTGTGGTGGAGTGATAGATTTTATTAGAAAGACATTGTAATGTGGCAGTGTTTTTAGTTGTCCAAGCAGGACAATTTTGACTAAGGCTATTCTAGCAGGTTGTGAGAAGAAATGAGATATCTTCTGGGACCCGAATAGGAGGAAGTTGACTTCTGATCTGACTTTCTAAATGTGGTCTTAGCAGTTGCGGGACATGTCACGCCAAATACCCAGGTATCTAAATGATGTAGTAGATTCAGTTAGGTTATTGACTAGGTCGTTGATGTGGACAGAGCTTGTGGCTTCAATAAGTCTTCTCTTTGCTCCAAACAGGATGTACTTTTTGGAGGGTAGGTAGTTGAGAAGTAGTTTTTCAGATCAAAGTCCATTAGAATGTTGAAGGTCAGCTTGAAGCTGACTTTGAATGATTTTGTGAGAAGAAATAAACCTACAGATAACCATGTCATTATTGTAAAGTAGTAGTTGTAGATGAGGTAGGTTAAGAGGCAGTTTGCTTATAAAAACTGGGAATAGTATTGGTGCAAGAATTAATCTCCGAAGAACCCCTGACAAAAAGGGAAAGATGTATTTGATAAGGCAGGCCCAATTCTAACTGTGAAAGTTCAGTTGGTCGGGAAATCTTTGAACCATCTGGTAGATTCAGAGCTTACAGCAATATATTGTAAGTGGGAAAACAGTATGGAGTGGTCAACAGGTCAAAAGTCCAGATAAAGTCAATGAATACTTCCAATAGAGCAGGTATGGCACTTCTACTTACCCAAACGACATGCTGCTTCTGAGAAAGTTATCGGTATTTGTCCAGCTAAGAAGCAAGTTAATTATAAATTATTTTTTTCAAGGATTTTACCAAGGGTTGGAAGCACTGAGATTGGATGGAATTTGGAGGCTGAAGAAGGTTTCTGATCTTTTGGTAGAGGTCAAACAAAGGCTGATATAAGTCATAGGTTTGGTTGGGAAGCTAAAGTTGTAGATATGTTTTAGTGGAGTAACTATGAAATCTCTACAGTGGTAAAGAAACAGGCCGAGGTTATTAGCCCACAGGGAGAATCTTTAGGAATCTCTCCTAGTATCAGTAAAAAATTGGTTTGCTTGTGACTTTGGAGAAGTAGAAAGTGGGAGTTATTCTGGGTGACTTGGGTGAATTTGTGCAGAAGAGGGTGTAATATTCAGTTGTTTAGGAAGATTGGAGAATTCATTTTGGAAATCAGCAGGTGAGAGATTTCCAGTATAGCAATGATCTGGCCAAGGGAGGACAGCTGTGTTGGTGGTTTTCTACCAGAGATGTTATTTATCTCTCACCAGAATTGTTTAGGGAAGTGAAGGAGGGGGATATGTTTTGATATGAGGTACTTAGCTGTGTGCCAGATTGTGGCTTGATTAGTAATTGTACACAACTTAGTGAATTACTCCCTTGAGTTTGGAGTGAGGACTTTATTGCAGAATTTTCAAGCTTTGTCACATAAATGCATTAGAAGTTTTAAAACTTTAGAGAGCTAGTCAGTTAAGTTAAGTTTAAATAGTCATGAGACTTTGGGAATGTATGTGTTTTGGATGTCTAGTAAAAGATGAGAGTTGACAGTAGAGTTTGGATCTATAATTTTGAGAATCAGGGACCAGTCTATTGTTAGAAGATGGACTTTCAGTCTAGTTATTTTGAGGGGAATTTTTCGTCTGAAGGAGATAATTCTAGAAGTATAGTTTATTTTTAGCTTTTGAATGTAAAATTTTAAAGTGCAGTGGTCAGTGAAAATGGGTGGGTGATTTATGATAGTTGAGGTATTTTTAGTGAGGGAGGTATTTATGAAGTCATGGAGTGAGTGGTAGTTAAATTTAAAATTAGTTCTGGTAGGAATAGTCACAATTTGAAGGAGTCTGAGGCTGGCAAGAATCTCTGATATGTCAAGGTTCAGTGGTACAAAGAAATTTAAGTTACAATACCCAAGGATTATTACGTTGTTGTCTGGAGGGATGTTGCTTAGGATGTTATTTAGCAGAGCTGCAAATTTTGCCAGCAATGCAGGTAGAGGTAAATAGGAAACTGCAACATAGACATGAATGTAGGCCTTGGTTGGAAGTTTATTAAGAATTCATTTAGGTTTGTGGTCACTGGTGAGGCTTCCTTGGTCTACTCCAGACTCAAAGGACTCTGAAGAAAGGAAGAAAGGTAGTGATTTCATCAAGCTTGTTGTGGACACTTTTTGCACTAAGATGTGTACAATATAGCAAATTTGATATTTGAGTCTGGATGACCTTGTTGGAAATGTCTGAGGTGCTGGTGTGGTGTAGGTAATAGCTGGCCCATAGCAGTTGGCTAAAGTAGAATTGGGAAGAGACACACACACACACACACACATATATATATATATATATATATATATATATATATATATATATATAAATATTGTGCAGTACTGAAAAAGTTATGGGATGCTGGAACTAGGAGAAAGTAGACTTCTGTGTTTGTGTACATCTGCTGTTGAAACAGGAGAAGTGTGATAGGCTTGTATTTACTAGTATAACTAGTGGTGAAGTTGACTGGTGGTAAAGTGCACTGTTGTATGTCTGAGTAAAAAAAGTGGCTGAAAATAGAGACTGAAGAAAATAAAGAAAGATATTTTATATGGAGTATGAGTTGTCTTAATAGGAGTTTGGGTTATTATAGTGACAGTGTTTGGAGAACATTAAAAGGTGAGTGGTTGTGGGTTGTAAGCACAATATCATTTTTGGTTGTATTGTTTCAAGCGATATTAAAGTCGCTTGGTGTATTTTAAAAGTTGTTACTTTAAGGGGGGGTGGAGTTTTTATGGAAGAAATGGGCATTGAGAAGAAAGTTGAAATTCATTGGTCAGGGAGTCACTGGAGAACTAGAGTGGGAGGAGACCTGAGTGGGAAACAGAGTGTGTTGCAAAAAGGGTGGTCTAGTTCCTCACATTAGTAGATGGAAAGGGAAACTGCCCCCCGGCAAAACCATTTTAATCTTGTAATAGTGAATTTCACAATTTGCTTTTTGGGAGGTAGAATTCAACTTTTTTTCTTGTGATATTGGCAGCAGCTGTTTTGGATATTAAACTTTTAAAATCATCATCACCATCAACCCCCTTTTACTACATGAGGTCAGGTTGTCATGTCAACTGTCACCATCTCTTTCAATTCTATGCAAATCTCCTATCTTCTTTGACAGTCATGCCTGAATAAAACATGTTTTCTGTCACAAAATCCATCCACGTCTTTACTAGATGCCCTCATTTTCTCTTGCCTTCTTCAGGTCTATCCCAAATCATCTTTACCAGATTGTCTTCTGCTTTCTGCATACATCCAAATGACTGAAATCTGTTCTATTTGACTGTCTCTATGATCAGAGCTACTTTGGCCTCTACTCTGATGTCCTCATTTCTTCATCTGTCCCATAGTATGCATTCTATCACCCAAGTCAGGCACTTAATCTCTGTCACTTCTAGCTTCCTCATCTGCTCTGCCTGTACTGCCCAGGTTTCTGTGCCATACAGTAGTACTAGTCCCACCATTGTTTTGTCCACCTTATTTTTCAGCTTTTTTGGCATCCTTCTGTCATACACTGAGACTCTGTGCCAATTGGCTGCAACTCCTCTGGTTCTAGATTTGACTTCCTCATTCAGACTTCCCTTCTCCTCAATGAACCGTCCCAGATACTTGAAGCTGTTAACTTGTCCAGCTATTTTCCCTTCTATCTCACTTCTCAGCTTCTTCTGATTTCCCCCATTTGCTGCCATTACAACTGTCTTAGTTGTACTCAGCTTCATCCCATGTGCCTTTAGTTTTGCATTTGGTTCCCCTATCCTTTGCTGAAGTAATTGCTCAGAGTCTGCCTGCAGTGTCAACTTGTTTGTATGAAACACCTTTGTTGATCTGTCCCTTCTGACCTGTTTGCATTGCAGTCCATCATCAATATGAACAGCTGAAGCCTGATGCACACTCATTCCCACTGGGACCCCCTCTGTGAGTCCAGACACTGTTCATAATTGAGTCATTGGGTTCCTCTACATAGCATGCAGTAATTCTACCAATGTTTCTGGGACTTTGAACCACCATAGGATCGCCCAAATCAGTTTTCTTGGGACCTTGTAATAAGCTTTCTCCAAGTCTAGGAATGCCCAGTTAAACTCTTTTCTCAACTTTCTGTCTTCACTGCAAACATTGGGGCTGGTGTGCTGCATTCTAATCTGAATGAAAAAAGCTCATCTCCCATCTTAACTTTTTACTACTGTACATATTCATTTCTCAGTCTCACACTCCCAAACTTTCATGCAGTGTCACAGGAATTTGATACCTCTGTACTGCCCATAGTAGTGAATTTCCCCTTTGTTCCTGAACACTGGCCCAAGTATGCTTATGCTCTAGTCATCTGGGACTGGCCTTTAAGTCCATAATGCTATGAGTACCCTCAGGTACCTTTTCTTCCATGTATCACCCAGCATCTTTATTAACTCATCTGAGGCTGCCACTTTCCCTGGCCAGTTTTTCTTACTGCTGTTCTTACTTCTTCCAGAGTGGACTCCTTTTCTTCTTTCATCTTAAGTTGCATGTGGGACACTACAGTTTCTGTGGCGTTTTTTTCATTCAGAAGCTGATGGAAGTGCTCCTTCCATCTGCCTTTGATGTCCTGTGGACTGGTGAGCAGGATGCTAGTGGCATCCCTTATGACAGGTGTCTGAATAGCTTCCTTATCTTTCTGTCTTCGCCTTGCAACCTGATAGACTGTTTTTGTGTCATTTACTGTGTCACTTTCCAGAAGCTGGTAGAGTGCCTCTGATGCCTTGTTCTTTGCTACTGCAACTCCTCTTTTAGCCTCCCTGTTAGCCAATTAATATCTCCCACTTTTTCCTTCATGCCTTTTTTTCTATACAACTCTTCTCCTTATAGGCTGCCATCTAGAGGCTGTACTGATACCCATAATTCGATTTGTGGAGTAGAACCCCACAGTAAAACAAGAAGAAAATAAAATTCTATATAGATATTGTCTGGTGTTTAGGAGTCCATCTTGTACCTTGTGCATGGAAGGCAAAGACCTTATTCATTATGCTAATTGGTCTCCACTACTTTTAATGTGGAGAGATAAATGGCCCTAATGCTAAACTGGAAAAGGGATAAAAGTAGCTCAGAAGGTGTTTAGAGACAGAGCAGGGGACTATGGCAAGTAGAATTTATAGTAGGGATCTGACTGCGCATTGAATGAGTCAGGATAGGGTGCAGCACATAATGGCACTGAACATATAGTTTGTTTCATAGCTGCTAAACAGGTCATGACTTTGGTTTCATTAGGTACTGTAATTCTTTTGGAATGGAGCAGGCCTGAATTGGTGTGAGAGAATGCTTTTGTCTTAAAAATCTAAGATCTTTTCCTTTACGTGATAGATTTAAGTGTTTAACAAGCATTTAAAATAGACAAAAGGGGAGGCATGCAAAAGTAGCTAAACCATCAGAGCAGTCAGTGATACACAGCTTTGGTAATGGACTGTATATCAAGAGACAGATGATGGCAAGTGCAGAAAATTTCAGAAATAACGATCACAAAGCACTAAAAATGGAAAAATGGAAGACATTAAATGCAACTGCGCAGTCTTTGCACGTATAAATAAATAACGTAAAATAAATTCCAATTCCAGGATCCAGTAGAGAAGGATATTCTGTCTTTAGTATACAATTCCATTTTCTGTAAGTTTGTACAAACTTTGGAGCATCAAAGATGCCTCTAAAATGCACCACTGATAACAATACACACACACACACACACACACACACACATATATATCTATATCTATATAGCGCCTTCTGTGTGGAGTCTGCATGTCCTCCCCGCGGTCAAGTGGCATTCGAAAGATATGCGTGAATGGGCATGCCTTCATTGAAGGTTGGACATCGAGCTGGCACCTCAGCACCATAAAAATCTACTGCCAATCATTAGCAGACCTGAGTTCCGCTGTGGTGCCCCCTAACCGGGAAAAGCCGAAAGAAGAACACACACACACACATATATATATATGTGTATATATATATATATATATATATATATATATATAAGTGAATCCTTGAAAAATAAACACAAGCAGTGAAAAACATCCATAAAAAAGGGCCACAAATATATATCATCATAAATTCTTTGCAAATGCTTGATTAAGGCAAACATAGATTTCCAAATGCTTCGTGGAAACCTGCACACACACCAGCTTAATGGTCACACAAAGTAGAAAAAGCTATGAAATCCACATCCATAAAATGACCACTCACAGCATACAAAGCACTTTGGCTAAACATTAACTCACTGTCCTGTGGTCATGCCATTGGTACAGGGAATGAATGCACATTCAAATCATACTACCCTTCACACACCAAAATACTTGTTCATTATAAATGTGCTCTCATACACACACACACACACACACACGCACACACGCACACACACACACACACACACACACACACACACACACACACACACACACACACACACACTTACACACACTCTCACACACACACACACACACACACACACACACACACACACACACACACACATACTTAATTACATGACATTGCAACCACATTCAGACCAGAAAGTATCTCAACCATATAAAAGCCAGCCATATATATATATATATATATATATATATATATATATATATATATTTTTTTTTTTTTTTTTTAACACATTCTAACGTATGCAAAGGGCTTAGCCTAAATAACATATGGCAGTTGATAGTTGGGTTATGGCCATTGCTAACCACCTAAATAAGTTTCACACAGGCACTGAGTATCTGATGAGTAAAGTTTATAACAATGGCTTTACAGGAATCATACCTCACTCTCTATTTTTAAATCCAAATAACATCTTCCAAAGCAAAGTTATTTAGATAACTCAAATTATGACAAGAAGCGGTAGTCCAGGGAGTCCAAAACTCTGGTAATATAAAACAACATTTCAGCTTGTCAGATTTTCAGTCTCTGCTGCATTTCTACTGAAAATATAATTGCAGGTTTTGTTCAGCTTTTCTTATTCTGCATCTTTGTTATATTTTTTCAAAAGAAAACAGCTCCATGTTTTGGAGTTTTTATATTTTACATCTTTCCGTAATCTTGAATGAATATAAATGTTTTGTATAGTTTTTTCACAGGAATGTAGGGATAGATAACCCCCAAAAGACAGTGTAAGGTAAACAGCCATAAGCAAAACAATTTATGCTTTTGTGTTTCATAATGTTTTGTGCAATGGTATTTTAGGACTAAGATTATGTCGGTATTAAATATTTTCCTTGAGATTTTTTGCATCTAAGGAATAGGAAGTTTTATTTTTAATATCAGATCTCTACACAGGACTTAAGGGGTAAACTGGAATAGCTATAGTCTTATGTATGAGAGAGAAAGAGAGAGAGAGTAAAGGCAACCTAAAAATACGCAAACACTGGTGAACAAATGCATTGTGTCTCACAATGCAAACTGGAAAAGGTTGTGAGTATTGTTGTTTTTAATGCAGTTAGGTTGAATTTTCAGATGATTTGTCAAAATGAAAATTTAGCCTATTTGCAATTTGCTTGAAAAAGTTACTCCCCAGTTAAAACACAGTTAACGTTTTCCTGTCAAAACTGAAATGTGGCAGCATGTAGAATTAAGCATCAGACCTATTTTGTATTTACTTAATTTTAACATTGTAGTATACTTGTTAAACCTACCTTTGCTTTCCTTGTGGTCATGTTGCTCCTTTCTATTGTTTCCTTGTGATTAATGTCAAAAACTTATTAGCCATTTTTGCATTTTCTTTCCCTTATGTAACAATGTTTCATACTTTTTAAATATATTTCCTACACCTTCCATCTGCTATATTCAGTGTTGCAGCTGTGGACATGTTTGTATATTTAGTTTTCTTGTTTGTAAAATATCATAGGGTAAAGTTATCTGACTTATTATTTCCATTTGTTGACTGGGTCAGTCCCATGAGGCATGCCCTAATTGCTGAGAAAACACAAGGTAATATTCAACAACACATTTTCTCAGGACCTCAGGAAAAGTCCCTGGCTCTTATTATTAAATGTTGCTGGAATCCTCTTTATCCACCTGAGCTGCCAACAGTTCAGGCAAATGGGACCTCATTTGAGGGTCTCATGTGACTTAATTAAGGTAATGCTCAATGCATAATTTAAATGACTGCCTGGAAATCTCTTTACTAGAGAACCGTTATTGTAATCACAGGTGGTCTGTGAGAAGTTACTTAGGCTTAAGACTTGGTCCCTCTCAGGATCCATTTGCATTTTATTTATTTTGATTACTGTTCACAGCAGTAGCAGAGGGTGCCTGTTGAAATTCCAAAGACATTATCTGCAATCCTCTGAAAAGCAGAACAACAAGTGTGAATCTTAGGGGAATATATGTTACGTCTTGGATTATGGCAGCTCAGAGTATTCCAACTGCTGTGAGGTAAATCATTTGTGGAGTTATTATATATAAGTAACTAGGATATAATTGGAAGAACCCCTGATATCAGAAGGTTCCCCTGCAAAAACAGTTTAATAGTATAACACTTAGTTTTGAAATCTGTTATTTTTTTGTTACACTTCATTTTTTTGTACACTTAAGGTCTACAATTTTTGATCACAGACTTCTAGAAGGGAGAAGAGTACCAAATAACAAAGGGGGCCTTTTCATTTGGGGCTGCGTGCTACACATCTTTTGGCAGCATGGATCTGAATGGCACCTCAGTCTCCTTATAGGAGTTACAAGACAGCACTGCATTTTGGATGAGTTTCAGACTATGTTAATAATGCTCAAATTTGCCATTGCTGTGAAGAAACTGAGTGTTGTCCTGAGAAGTGGTGACTACAAATTTTTGGAGAATGTGTGCATTTTTCGGTTTATGAAGATTAGTTGCTTTTCCTTTCCTGTTGCAAGGAACCAGATGGTACTCCTAAACTTTCATGAGACCATATCCCTTCTGCCTCAAGTCTATGAGCCTCGAGTCCCTTATATATAAAATGTTGATAACCATTTTCTATAGAAAGTCACTGCCATTGTGGTTTCTGTTTGTGTTCTGGAAGTAATTTCTTTTGTTTTGGAAGATTTCTCCATTCTTCATATCTGTATATCCATGGATTCGGTAGATTTGCATATATATATGTGTTTGTGTGTGTATATATACATGTTCAGACAGGGTGATTTGCAACCCCCTGTAAAACGTACTGTCAGGTTAGTCTTTCATCACGTTGGCTCTTTGTCCGTTTGTATTCAATGAGGGTTTGCAGACTTATTCAACCAGCTTATTGTACATTTTTTATATTTTTTCCCTAACAGATTTGTTTGTTTTCAATTGAATTGTACATGTTATAGGTCACATTAAAGGTGGGAAGTTTTGAAATGATTTATTGTGGTCTCATTTTTTATATCACAAAAACCTGGCATTTTAGCAAGAGTGTGTACACTTGTTATATCCACTGTGTATATATATATATATATATATATATATATATATATATATATATATATATATATATATATATATATATATATGTGTGTGTGTTTGTGTGTATATGTATGTGTATATTTCTGTATTTATTTATATATATATATATATATATATATATATATATATATATATATATATATATATATATACATACACATATGCACATACATATACATATACACAAATAAAAATAGCTATATGGCACTCATAAAGACTTCAATGTGCATGATCTGAGAAATGAGCTCAGAGCATGCAACTTTAAACCAACCTTTTCTACAGAGTGACAAGCACCTACGTACCCCCACACTCACTGTTTCTAACTCCAAGTTGCACAGCACCAAGGAAAATGCATATTCATCAACCCCTGCAATTTGGAGTTCTGGCACAACTGTAGATCATTTGTTTTATAAGATCCTAGGAGGTTACTAATCTAATGGCTCTGGGGGCTTTACAAGCCTAGCCAAGAATTTGTCCCCAAAAAAAGAAACCTCAGTCAGCACCTGTTGCCCCTGTCAGTGCAGGACACAGGTGGCACCCCTGGGACAAATTTGTGGCCTCTCATCCACTTATCAAGGATGTGTTTGAAGAATGTCAGTGATGTACTTTGTTTGACGTATATGGGGAGTCTATTCAAGAAGCGGGGAAGCCTCTGGGAGAGAAACCTGTCTCTCCAGCAGGTTTTGTTAATGTTACTTATTAGATTTATGCCTTTTGATTGGGTAATGTGTGAATAGTTAGCCTTACAGATATGGAGCATCTCTAGTAGGTCAGGGTCCAATATTGCCTTGTAGGCAAGACACAGATCACTTCTGAGCAATCTGTATTATACAGAGTAGAGTGATAGTGATTTGAGCCTGTACACATAGGGCAAGTGTTGAAGGCCATGGATTCTCTTTGTGAGGTATTTTTGTGGCCTTTCCAGTTGGTGCAGGTGTTTGGAGAGGTACATACCAAACAGGACATTGTACTCAGTTACTGGTTTAATGAGGGAGGAGTACAGAGAGGCAATAACCTCCTTTTTCTGAATGCAATCCCTTAACCTATGAGATGAACCAAGTAAAAAGCTTTTCTGACCACTGCCGCTACTTGATGGTCAAATGTGAGATTGTTGTCAACGTGTGTATCCAGGTTTCTCACCACAGGTAATGTGCTTAGGGGGTTGCTGTTAATGTAGTAATCAGTAGGTGCCATGTTTTGTGAAATGGTATGATGATATATTTTTTGCATTTAACTAAAGACCATGATTTTGGCACCAGTTATTTGTTGCTCTGAGACCCCCTTGTAGTATGTTAACATCGATTGGGGAGTCAAAGACAGCACCCAACTTACAGTTGTCTGCAAACCTGGTCAGCCATAGGCCTTTTGTCATTGCCTGTAGCTCTGAAAAGCAGATGCCAAACAGTGGGGGTCCCAGGACAGATCCCTGGAGACTACTACTAGTGACAGGTCTGCTGTCAGAGGTGGAGGCACCTATTTTGACCTTGTGGGTCCTATCAGTGAGCCAGTTGGCCACCCACCTGATGAGATAGGGATTTACACCAAGTTGTTTTAGCTTTTTGATGATGCCGAGTGGAGGACTGTATCAAAGGCATTGCCCAAGTCAAGGTAAGCTGTATGTACTGACTTTCCCTCTTCCAGGGCTTTGGTGACAGTCTTAGAAAAGTCAATCAGGTTCAACAGGCAATATCTGCCCTTGATGAATACAAACTGTGTGTGGTCAAGTGCTTGTTTATGAGATCTATAATAAAATACTCCATGGCCTTACAGATCAGACTTGTCAAGCAACTGGGTTGATAGTTTCCATGTTCAGTAGTGGTACCACCTTTGTGCAAGGGGATGACAATGGTAGTTCTCCACCCTGCTGGACTTAGGCCTGTACTTAGGCTATGGTTGAATAGGGTGCTCAATGGTGAAGGTAGTTCTTGCTGGAGATGGTGCAGCATACAGCATGGGATACTATTAGGTCCCATGGAAGCAGTGTTCTTTGCCTTGGATAGGGCCTTTAACATTTGATCTATGGAGATGTTAGGTGCAGGACAAGTATCAGGGATGTAAAATGGGCCTTTGGGGGGACAGGGGGTGAAGTTTGCACTGAACCTATCTGCTAGCAGGTTGGCTATCTCAGCAGGATCAGTGTAAGTGGTAACATTAAGAACTGCATGCTGTGTACAACAGCTAATTTGGAACAAACCTGGACTTTGCCATGGAGGTTGTTGATGTAACTTGTGACGGCTTTGTGGTTACCCTTTGTTTCTGAGGCTAGTTTCAATTCATAATTAGCTTTGTATGTTTGCACTAGTGATCTAATTTGCTTGTTGAGGTTAAGAATAGAGTTTTTCCAACTGGGAACGTATGCCTTTTTATCCTTGGAGAATAGTTTCTTCCTCTTGTTGTAAAGCCTGTTGATAGAGGATGTCCACCAGATAGGTTTGTGCTTCCTTGAGAGAGCAGGTTTTAGTTCTGTTTGGTATGGCTGAGTCTATGTAGTTGTACAGGTGCTTGTATACTGCATTGTTGCACTGTTTAGCATAGTTGTATGCATCTTCTGAGGGGGGAGGTGGTGTGAAGCTACTGATAGCTTCCCTTAGAAGGTTATAGTCAGCTTTTGAGAAGTTTTTTAGCCTGGTTACGCTGTGGGGGGGTGGTGGTGGTGGATGGGATAGAAATTTCAAATGAGACAGGCCGATGGTCTGATCTCAACAGGCAAGAACTTATGTGGGTGGTGCAGTGGTCCCCCATGTTAGTGAGAACCAAGTCTAGAATGATGTGTCCCCTTGTGTGGATGAGATGAGCTGGTCTAGTGCGTTAGAACTGATGAAGTCAAGGAATCATTAGGTGAGTACATTAGAACAGGAATAGTTCACCCAGTTTATGGTGGGGTAGTTGCAGTCACCAAGGATCAGGGTGTTAGGGGGGTACTTTGATGGAGTCAGGTAGGTTCAGATAGTAGGAGTGGGTGTCCTGAGTCATGGAGGAGGGTCTGCAGCTGGCTGTAAATTGGATGGGTGTCTTGCCAATTGTCAGTAGCACCTGGAGTACTGCTAGTGCATCATGCTGACAAACCAGTGTGGAAGTGTGCTTGTCTTTAATGAAAATAGAGACTCCACCACCCTTAGTCTTCCCGACCTAATTTTGGGGTTGGAATATGTGGAATGAAGTATAGCCTGGTAAGGCAGAAGTGCTCTCTGCAGCCCCAAACCAGGTTTCTGTGACTGCACAGATGTTGGCATCTTCCATTGGGGGGGGGGGGAGCTTCCAGTGAGTGCATTTTCAGGTTAAGGATCCTAGCATTAAGCTGCATGAACTGCTTAATGGTTTTGATGATCAAAGAGTGTCAAGCAAACAGATGCTAACCTCACTGATAGTTGATTACACTGGATAGATGGATGGATGGATGGATGGATGGATAGATAGATAGATAGATAGATAGATAGATAGATAGATAGATAGATAGATAGATAGATAGATAGATAGATGGAGATAATGGCCACATGACCACTAAGGAAATAGAGATCAAACTATGTCAAAGACTGCTATACCAATCATCCCTACAAACATGATTTTTCCTGAATCTTCTATGCTCACCAGTTTTACAAAAAGGGCTCACACGACAGTGAAATATTTTTTTCCGATAGAGAGAGAACTGTCTTTTCTGTAGCATCCAGTGACCTCAGAGTTGCATATCCAAAGTTTTGGGCTATACAGTTTTTCACAAAAATATTTTATTCTGTAGTCTGGTGTTTACAAACAAAAAAAAGGAAATGCCTTTCTGTCGTAAAGGTGTGTGTTATTATGCATTTAAAAAACACAAACGGCAAGCAACAAGGAGGAACCCAATCTTTTTTTATTATGAAGCAGACCAGTTTCATCCTAAAGACCTTTATCAATGCAAAAAACAGAAAAATGAAATGATAACACCCTTTTTAGAGAAGTATCCCTTAATTGTTACACCAATCAGAACAAAAAAGTTTTCACTTAATTAAATATAATAGACACATGCACAGGTATACAATACATCCACATAAAGAATATAATGAATATATAATATATCCACATCATTTTTTTATCAAATGCAGGATATATAAACATATTTGACAACCAAAATATATGTAAAGAACTTGAAGGGGAAGAAAACCAAGCTGGAAAATTTAGCAGAGCCCAATATAACAGATAATCTTTATCAGAGACCTATATTTAAACATACTAAATTAAATCTCCATATTATATGGATATAAAACTTTATAGGTGGTCATTAACTCCAGGGGGAAACAACCCCCCCCCAAATGAATGATCCATGACCTTTCTTTTTATTAAGATATTCATGCCATTTTTGCTTGGAAAACTTTAAACCTACAGCCTTGTCAATGATGGTGAAATGAATCCTAGCCGTTTTGTGAACTAATGTATGTTTATATAAGGCATTTGTAATAACCTTATTTTTAATATTGCTCAAATGTTCTGAAATCTGTAATTTAAGAGACGTGGATGTTTGGCCTATGTAAAATGCAGAGCACTGGCATTCAGCTAAATAAATAACCCAAATGCTACTGCAACTTGTAAAAGTCCGGATTTCAAAAATGTTTGCAGTATTTTTGGTAGAAAATTCCTTGGTTTTCAGTATATATCTACAAAAAGTACAATGTTCACAAGGAAAGCACCCATAAACTCTAGTACCATCTAAGGTGCATTGGGTTTTCATTTGAACAGATAAATGTCTCTTGTAGAAACTAAGATATCCCCCTAAAGTAACCCCTCTCCAATATGAGAAAGCACATCTGTTGTCCAATACCTTAGCCAAATATTCATCAGAACGTAAAATGTCCCAGTGTTTTTGAACCAACTCAGTAAGCTGTCTGGTATTTCTACCAAAAGTGGTAGTAAACCTGATTCTACGTTTTTCTTGTGATTTCGAACCTTGATAAGTGAGAATTTCATCCCTGGACATCTGATCTACAATGGAACTAGTGTATGACAGGTGTTTGCTGGAACACCCCTGTTCCATAAATCTATGGGTAATATCCTTATTGAAATGGACAAGGTCCGTCTGATTTGAACATATTCTTTTGATCCTCATATATTGGGATTTTGGAATGTTTTTCGTAATATGACCCAGATGACAGCTGGATGCATGCAATACTGCGTTGGAATGAAAAGGCTTTCTATAAACTGTACTAGCTAAAGTACCATCTTGTTGTTTGTTAATCAAAACATCCAAAAATGGGATGGACTTTCTATGGAAATCCACAGTAAATTGAATGCCCCATTTATTGTCATTTAAATAACTGACAAATTCTTGTAAATATATTGCATCATATTTCCAAACCATCCAGCAGTCATCCAGGTACCTACGCCAAATGTCCATTTCATCCATAAAAATATTGTGACTCCTATTATAAATCATGTGATGTTCCAGGTAACCCTTAAAAAGGTCTGCATAAATGGGGGCAAAGACCACCACCATAGTGGTACCCTGCACCTTTAAATAACATTTTCCATTGAAAATAAAAACATTCTTCGTTAGAACGTGCTCAACTAAACAAAGAAGAAAAGTATTAAACCCGGGACTGCACAAATCCAGTTCGGAGAGCCAAAATTCAAGTGCCATGAGGCCATCCCAGTGAGGGATGCTAGTATATAATGATGTTACATCCAAGGTGCACAATAACCATTCATCCTCCACCTGAGAGTCAGCAATGATGTTAAGAAACTCTGTTGTATCTTTAATCCTAGCCCTAACTCCTACCAACAAAGGTTTGAGATATTTGGTAAGGTAAACAGAGAGGGGTTCCATTAAGGAACCGTTACCTGACACAACTGCTTGCCCCGGGGGATTTTGAAGGCTCTTGTGCACCTTGGGATGCAGCTAAAGATGTTGAGAAGAGGGTTCACTAACTTTAAGATGAAAACAAGTTTGTTCATCTGTGATCCCCTCACTCTTAGCCATGTCCAAAAAATTATCAATTTCAATTTTGAAATATGAAGTTGGATCAATAAACATATTTGTATAAAATCTGGCATCCTGAAGCTGTCTATTGGCCTCTGTTTCATAATCAGGCCAATTCATAACTACAATAGAACCCCCTTTATCTGCTTGAACTATAACCAGATCTTTCCTACTTTTAAGTTTTTAAAGGGCTTCCCTCTCGGCTTGGTTTAAATTATTGAAAAGCAAACCCTCACTGGTATGACCACCAAAATGTAACTCTTTGAGTATACATTTCTGGAATATCTCAACGTGTTTATTCATTGGTGGTACAAAACTGGATGCATAAACTTTGAAGCCCACCTCACTGGGTTCTATGTGGTTTTCTGAATCTCTGAAAAAAAATTTTAAATTTAGAAGTCTACATAAAGACAATAAATCTTGTGCAAAATCACTTTCTGAAACAAAAAAACTTGGTATGTAGTTCAGTCCTTTATTTAGTACATCATAGTCACTTATTGACAAAACAGCCGAAGAAATGTTTATGACATTGTTGATTGTCTTTTCGGTTCCAAGAATTGCAACATGGTCTCTATTGTTAGACTGGGATTGAGCTCTGCATTTATGTTTTCTACCCCCCCATTTTGTGTACCTCCTAAAGGGATCTTATCTTTAGTAACCAAACCATCTTTGGACATACACCGTTTGTGCGCTGGTGATGTCTGAGAAACCTCATTTTCAGTATCGGTATGGGAGGATCTCTCTTCTCCCGAACCATCACTTGTGGTCCTTTTTAAAATAGACTGTATTTTTCTTTTTTGTCTGGGAGTTTGGTCCCTAGCCTTAGAGAACTTTACATTTTTAGTCTGTTCAAAAAGATGATGCTGTTTGTAATCATAATGATCTCTGTTGAATTTGCGAACCTTCCTAGTTTTCAGTTCATTTTCAAATTGTAACAAGTCCCCACTCAATTTCTTCAAACATTCCTTATATTGGAGGTTGTTTTCAAGTTGTTTAGCATCATGACACATTTTAGAAACTTCTATGTTAAGAGATTCAATTCTGTGTTCATGAAAGGCACATAAAGCCTTCACAAATTCCATTGAGGAATTTTGTTGAATACTGGACCAGGTCGAAAGTAAAGCCTCGTCCGGTTGTCCCAACGAAGGCTTCAACCTAATTCTCAGCCCCCTTGGTCAGAAAACCATATAGAACCTAATGAGATGGGCTTCAAATTCCGTGCATTCAGTTTTGTACCACCAATGAATAAACACGCTGAAATATTCCAGAAATGTATACTTAAAGAGTTACATTTTGGTGGTCATACCAGTGAGGGTTTGCTTTTCAATATTTAAACCAAGCTGAGAGGAAAGCCCTTTGCAAACTTAAAAGTATGAAAGATCTGGTTGTAGTTCAAGCAGATAAAGGGGGTTCTATTGCAGTTATGAATTGGTCTGATTATGAAACAGAGGCCAATAGACAGCTTCAGGATGCCAGATTTTATGCAAATATGTTTATTGATCCAAATTCACATTTCAAAATCGAAACTGATAATTTTTTTGGACATGGCTAAGAGTGAAGGCATCATAGATGAACAAAATTGTTTTCATCTTAAAGTTAGTGAACCCTCTTCTCAACATCTTTAGCTGCTTCCCAAGGTGCACAAGAGCATTCAAAATCCCCCGGGGCGACCAGTTGTGTCAGGTAACGGTTCCTTAATGGAACCCCTCTCTGTTTACCTTACCAAATATCTCAAACCTTTGTTGGTAGGAGTTAGGGCTAGGATTAAAGATACAACAGAGTTTCTTAACATCATTGCTGACTCTCAGGTGGAGGATGAATGGTTATTGTGCACCTTGGATGTAACATCATTATATACTAGCATCCCTCGCTGGGCTGGCCTCATGGCACTTGAATTTTGGCTCAACGAACTGGATTTGTATAGTCCCGGGTTTAATAATTTTCTTCTTTGTTTAGTTGAGCACATTCTAACGAAGAATGTTTTTCTTTTCAATGGGAAATGTTATTTACAGGTGCAGGGTACCGCTATGGGGGTGGCCTTTGCCCCCATTTATGCGGACCTTTTTATGGGTTACCTGGAACATCACATGATTTATAATAGGAGTCACAATATTTTTATGGATGAAATGGACATTTGGCGTAGGTACCTGGATGACTGCTGGATGGTTTGGAAATCTGGTGTAATATATTTACAAGAATTTGTCAGTTATTTAAATGACAATAAATGGGGCATTTAATTTACTGTGGATTTCCATAGAAGGTCCATCCCATGTTTGGATGTTCTGATTAACAAACAACAAGATGGTACTTTAGCTAGTACAGTTTATAGAAAGCCCTTTCATTCCCACTCATTATCGCATGCATCCAGCTGTCATCTGGGTCATATTACGAAAAACATTCCAAAATCCCAATATATGAGGATCAAAAGAATATGTTCAAATCAGACGGACCTTGTCCATTTCAATATAGATTTATGGAACAGGGGTGTTCCAGCAAACACCTGTCATACACTACTTCCATTGTAGATCAGATGTCCAGGGATGAACTTCTCACTTATCAAGGTTCGAAATCACAAGAAAAACGTAGAATCAGGTTTACTACCACTTTTGGTAGAAATACCAGACAGCTTACTGAGTTGGTTCAAAAACACTGGGACATTTTACATTCTGATGAATATTTGGCTAAGATATTGGACAACATATGTGCTTTCTCATATCGGAGAGGGGTTACTTTAGGGGGATATCTTAGTTTCTACAAGAGATATTTATCTGTTCAAATGAAAACCCAACGCACCTTAGATGGTACTAAGTTTATGGGTGCTTTCCTTGTGAACATTGTACTTTTTGTAGGTATGTAATGAAAACCAAGGAATTTTCAAACAAAAATACTACGAAAGTTTTTGAAATTCGGACTTTTAAAAATTGCAGTAGCAGTTGGGTGATTTATTTAGCCAAATGCCACTGCTCTGCATTTTACATAGGCCAGACATCCAGGTCTCTTAAATTACAGATTTCAGAACATTTGAGTAATATTAAAAATAAGGTTATTACAAATTACAAACATACATTACTTCAAAAACTGCTAGGTTTCATTTCACCATCATTAATAAGGTTGTAGGTTTAAAGTTTTCCAAGTAAAAATGGCATGAATATCTTAATAAGAAAGAAAGGTCATGGATCATTCGTTTGGGGGGTTTGTTTCCCCCTGGACTTAATGACCACCTATAAAGTTATATATCCATATAATATGGAGATTTAATTTAGTATTTTTAAATATAGGTCTCTGATATAGATTATCTATTATATTGGACTCTGCCAAATTTTCCAGCTTGGTTTTCTTCCCCTTCATATTCTTTACATATATTTTGGTTGTCAAATATGTTTATATAGCCTGCATTTGATAAAAAAAATTTATGTGGATATATTATATATTCATTATATTCTTTATGTGGCTGTATTGTATACACATTTTATTGTGGGTGTATCTATTATATTTAATTAAGTGAAAACTTTTTTGTTCTGATTGATGGAACAATTAAGGGATACTTCTTTAAAAAGGGTGTTATCGTTGCATTTTTCTGTTTTTTGCATTGATAAAGGTCTTCAGGACCAAAATCGGTCTGCTTTATAATAAAAAAGATTGTATTCCTCCTTGGTGCTGGCCATTTGTGTTTTTTACTGCTTTAATTTTGGCCTTTGCACCTGCCGTCCATGCATAGCTTCTCCTGACTTTAACAAATTTATTATGCATTTAATCAAAAGTTTATATAAAACATGGCAGTCAAAAACCTTTCAAGTTACAGAAGGTTGACTTAAGCCAAAACAGACTCGATTTACCAGTGTACCATCAATCCCCTTACATTGTACACTAGAAAGGAACATTAAGGCATCACATAATCATTTATAGGAATTCTGAAATTGACTTTATACATGTTTTTATATGGCTTTTGATCTGTGATCTAGTGGGCCATTTTGAATCTCAGCTCAAGGTTTGCAACTATAGAAAAACAAGATACAAAATAATATAAGAATTAGGTTACACAGTAGTTTACAGTACAAAAACAGTAATACCAACAAAGATAAAGTAACGGCTCAGTACAAGTGATGTACGATTATGCAGTGCAATATGGGATGCTAAGAAGATAAATTTATTACAGTAAGAGAACATTAACTAGTCTTTGCATTCATAATGCATAATCAATCTTCTACAATACCATGAATTAAAGTAAAGCAACACCCAAATTTAAGAAAAGGAGTGAAGTGAGGACTGGAATTCTGAATCCAATAGGTATTAAGAGTAGATATCATAAGGTTGAGAAGGTTGTAGAAGTTGAAGATTGTGTGAGAAGTTGTAGGAAGGGAAACATTTGTGATTATATATTAGTGTTTTTTGTTCATGTTTTTAACATGGTTATCCTGCAGGCAGGGTTTTTTGTCAGAGGATGATTGTGGAATAAACTCCCACAAATATATTATTGAATATTACACTCCAAAATAAGATGATAATGTAAAAAATGTCAAACTTTCTGCATGTGCAGAAAAACTGTCAGTACTTGTCAAACTATGAATACAAGGCTGTCTGCAAAAATCTGAATATACAATATATATATATATATATATATATATATATATATATAGACCATATCTGTGGAAAAATTAAAAATTTGCAAGATGAGTGCTGAAATACTGATGCTAGATGACATCTGATTTTGAAGGAGCATTCATGAATAATATACATGCACAAAATGTTTAATATATATATATATATATATATATATATATATATATATAGAGAGAGAGAGAGAGAATTATGTTCTATTCTTCAACAAAATATACAAGACAGTGAACAAATATAGGTAGATAGATAGATAGATAGATAGATAGATAGATAGATAGATAGATAAACACACATAAACCCAGACAAGAGAAAGGTGTGCACAGAGATGGTGAGGTGGTGAGAAGTGGAAGTGTTTTACAGTGGAACTGACTGAAAAGGAAGAAAGTGAGTGCATTTGCCACCTTAGGAGTGCCTCTCTTTCTTCCATGATAGGCAGAATTCAGTGGTTATTGGTGATTATATTAGTTTTATGGGTCATGATATTGAGGGGCCTTGGATACTCTGTGCGCTGTATATACTTCAGGAAACTCCAGTTTCTTCTAACCTCTGGGACTTGACACTGGCCTGTGTAATGTTCTAGGGTGAAATGTGTGATGTTGATACTGTTCAACTATCATATTCATAGTTTAAGGTGTCATTAGATGAGACAACCATCTCTGGCTCCTTAAAAATGTACAGGGATACACATTCACAACTCACCATCATTTCTTCCATATGTGAGTTTATCGCTTCTTATACCCCTTTAAAATGGACCAGTCTGTGGCTGTGACATCACAGTTTATGTGGCTTCTGTCATTACTCTTACATATTGTTTACTCTTTCCCAAGCATGGAGTTAGTATATATAAGTAAGTGGAGTAGAGGGCTAAGTAGAGATAACAAGGTCTTTAATGGTATGGTAAACAAGACAGTGATATCCCCTCAATGGTCTATAATACACTGAATAAGGGGATAGAACTTCCAGCCTTTCCTTGGTAGCTCAGGGACTTTACTACTCTGACCTTTATGGTTAGGAACCTTAGTTATCTTTCTTAATTGTTTGCTATGTTTAATGATATACATCCTAAAAGGGGCAATGCACTCAATCATTGGTCTGATCAATGCTGAATAGTTTATAGGTAGGTACTAGGCTATTGGCCCTAGGGCCTATATAAGCCTAGCCAAAAAGGTACCCAGGCTTTTGCCACACAGGAAAATTATTTCCTGTGCCACTGTCAAGCAGAAGTGATCCTTGGGGTGAATTATCTTTTCCCCATCCAATCATCAAGATTTTTCTTGAAGAGTGCTAATGAGGAGCTTTGTTTGATATAGATAGGTAGTTTGTTCCAGAGTATGGGAAGTCTCTGGGACAGGAATCTATCCCTCCGGCATGTTCTGTTTATTGTGGTGACAAGGTTTAGGTCCCTAGAGCATGTAGCTCAGAGGGATTGGAATTTCTTTAAGTGGAGCATGTCCAACAGCTCTGGGTTTGACATAGCTTTATATGTTAGGCAGAGATCACCTCTGAGTAGGCGATAGGCGACAGAATAAAGCTGGAGATTTTTGAGAAGGTCTGCATAGGGCATCTGTTTGAGGCCAGTAATCCTCTTTGTGAGGTATTTCTGTGGCCTTTCCAGTTGTTGTAGATGTCTTGTGAGGTACATACAGAAAGGGGCATTGTACTCTATAATGGGTCTAATGAGTGACGAGTACAGGGGAACAATGACCTCTTTTTTCCTGGATGAGAAGCCTTTTGTGATGGGGTGTGCCACATAGAAGGATTTCCTGACTACTGTGGCGATGTGATTATCAAATGAGAGACTACTGTCCATCTGTGTCCCAAGGTCTCTTATCGCACATTTGGTGTTAAGTTTACTACCGCCTAAGTGGTAGTTCATGGGTACAGAGTTTTTACCAAAGGGGATGACAATGCACTTTTTAGCATTGAGCTTGAGTACATGGCTTTGACACCAGGCATCTGTCTCAGTGAGGCCCTTTTGTAGGATGCCCACATCGTTAGGAGTTTTGATTATGGCTCTTAGTTTGCAATCATCTGTGAACTTCATTAACCAAAGACCTTCTGTGTTAGCCTGTACTTCAGAGAAGTAGATACCAAACAGGAGAGGACCCAGGACTGAACCCTGTGGTATTCCACTTGTCACTGGTCTGAAGTTGGATTTGGAGTCTGCTACTTTCACAGTGTGGGTTCTGTCAGTGAGCCAGTTGGCAACCCATCTGGTGACATAGGGATTTATACCTATTTTAGGGAGTTTATCTATAATTCCAGAGTGGGGGATGGTGTCGAAAGACTTGGTGAGATCTAGATAGGCTGTTTGAGCCACCTTACCCTCATCTACGGCTTTGGTGACTGCTTCAAAGAAGTCTATCAGGTTTAGGAGACATGATCTGCCTTTTACAAACATGAATTGGGTGGGGTCCTGAGTTTGGAGATTACCTATATCATTGTTTATAAGTTCCATGATGATATGTTCCATAGTCTTGCAGACCAGGCTTGTTAGGCTAATGGGGCAGTAGTTTCTGGGGTCCGTGGTGGCTCCTCCTTTGTGGAGTGGGATAACCGTCACTGTGCACCATTCAGTGGGCACATAGCCTGAGGTGAGGCTATGATTGAACATGGTACTTAGGTGGGGTGCCAGTTCATTCTGTAGTTCATATAGAACACAGCCTGGGATGTTGTCAGGTCCCATGGATGCTGTGCTCTTGGCTTTTGATAGTGTGTTTTTTACCTGTGCAGCTGTGATTACATGAACTTTGCATTCTTCTGGTATAGAGATGGGCACTTTAGGGGATGACAGGAGGGTAAAGTTAGCACTGAACCTATCTGCCAGGATGTTGGCAATATCAGTTATTTCTGTATATTTAGTGCCATTATGCTGTAACTCAGAGCAGATCTGAGTGTTGCCATTGAGATTCTTGACATAGCTATAGAATGCTTTGTGGTTGTCTTTAGAAACAGTGGCAATTTTGTTTTCTTGACATAGCTATAGAATGCTTTGTGGTTGTCTTTAGAAACAGTGGCAATTTCAGTGGTCATACCTCTATTGTCTGTCAGCATGGGTGTCGTGAAGTTTGCCACATCTGTCTTAAGAAGCGTGAAGTTGGCTTTGGAGAAATTGTTTACTGTGGTTTCCCTAATGGGGGGTGTTGGCGGGATGTGGATGTTTGTGGTCAGATATATCCTACGAGGAATTGACCTCTGGTGTGGAGCACCAGTTGCCCATGTTGGTAATAATGATACTAGACTGGGAGGAGTGTCACAGATCAAATATACAGCAGGGGCGAGCAATTGCAAAGCCACCAATTATAAGAAGAAGATACCAATAGGGAGGGAGGGTGAGAACACACAGGTTGTTAGACCACTATTTAACACAGCAGGAATAAGGATGGGGGAAAGGCCAGCAATTTCAGCATAGATCAGAAGCCATCATATATGTATCTAAATCAATCAAGCAAAAATAAAAATTAGGATAATACAGAACTTTGAAAAGAAGTGCCAGAAAAAATATACTTACCACTTTATATTTCAAATTGTTTCAGTAGCACTTTCAGTAAGATCACAAGGGGCTTCAAGCAATGAATGCAGAGGTTAACAAGAGGGAATATTAATTATACTAGCAAGCCTTGAGACAATCAGATAAAACTCAAAAAGTTGTTAGACCACTATTTAACACAGCAGGAATAAGGGTGGGAGAAAAACCAGCAATTTCAGCAGAGATCAGAAGCCAGCAAATATATATCTAAATCAATCAAGCAAAAAAAATTAGGATAATACAGAACTTTGAAAAGAAGTGCCAGAAAAATATACTTATCACTTTATATTTCAAATTATTTCAGTAGCACTTTCAGTCAGAACACAAGGAGCTTCAAGCAATGAATGCAGAGGTTAACAACAAGGAATATTAATTATACTAGCAAGCCTTGAGACAATCAGATAAAACTCAAAAAGTTGTTAGACCACTATTTAACACAGCAATAAGGAATAAGAGTGGGAGAAAAACCAGCAATTTCAGAATAGATCAGAAGCCAACAAATATGTATCTAAATCAAACAAGCAAAAAAAAAAAATAGGATAATACAGAACTCTGAAAAGAAGTGCCAGAAAAATATACTTATCACTTTATATTTTGAATTGTTTCAGTTGCACTTTCAGTCAGAACACAAGGTTCTTCTTTGAAGATTAGCTGTGCTAAGTAAAAAGATTTCTTAACAGCCATTATTACACAATGGTCAAAAGAGAGAGAGCATTACTGACCCTTTTTTGTTTTGTAAAGGATCCTTGTTTATACAGTTGGATAAGAGAGGGGGTTGTCTACCAAACCTAATATTATCCTTTTTAGAATGAAATTTTAGCTCATTTTTAGTAGATCAACACTTTACCAGGGAGAGTTCATTGTAGAGGGTTATACAGATGTCTTGCTCCCTGCTTAGGAACTGAAAAGTAAATACCAAAAAGGAGAAGTCTCAGCACCAAGCCCTGAGGGCCAATGCTGATCATGTTAATACACTGAAAATGTGTTTGATTAACCAACAGAGCACTTCTGGCTAGCATCAAAGATTGAAATAATATTAATTTCATGATGCTGATTCCTTTGTACACAATTCTCATTAGTTGTACACGATTCTCATTAGATATCTCACTTAATATGGTGCAAGCACTTGTATATATAAAAGCTTGCAAATAAACATTGTAGAGAATCAAAAAACTTTCATAAAGCAAGTACCTGGCCTTTGTATAATTCCATGGCACACAGATTAATGTGGGATAATGTGATTCAAGTATTTAAATGTTTACTTGATGATAAAATGGCATCAGTCTATGGTGTAATGTTTAGTGGTTGTGGTGTAAACACAAGAAACAAAAACCTTTTGGTTAAGTTGCTTGCAGCATATTCTTCCGTGAAAAGTAACAGTTCTGTTCATGGGGTAATTCGGAATTTTCTTCTACTATATATATTAGGTATTCCCCTCTCTAGTTAAATTTAAAAATGAATTGACCAGTTGGGCTGGTGAGTTTGTTATTAAAAAAAGTTTTTTTGCTGGTAGAATCCATTGTGGCCTGCTTTCAAGGCTTGGACTTGAAATAAATATCACACTGAACATTGAAATGATATAATCTTTAACCTCCTCATGTACCTTAAACAAACATTCAATTAAATAATGCCTTACCAATTTCTCTACATTTATATCTGAGAACATGACACTGTTTGCTGCAATCAAACTACATAAAACAGACTTGCATACATTTATTTTCAGATAGAGAATGCCTAGTTTACAATGTCTAATATTGTGAATAATGCTTTTAAAGCTACGTGTTCTCAAAATGCAGTAATATGGAAAGAACCTCCAGATCCTTAGAATAAACCTCTTGTTAAAGTGCACATTTACAGACACATGCATCTCTGAAATAATGATCCACCATATTAGGACAAAGGCAGAACTGCTATAAAAAATCATTATGGCTAAAGTTGTTCTTATGCTCCTCTCTTTCACTGTAATTATCCCCATTGTTTCACCAAATTGCATTTCATCCATCTGTTTTTGACCATCTATATCCCAATAAATTCTAGCAGTTCCTGGTTAGAGAAAATAACACAAACCATGCCTTTCCTGTGTTTTAACCGTTCGTTTACATATAACTCTTAAGTAAGATATACTTTCCATTGATTTTATGCCTCTATTTCGAAAGAAAATGGGGAGCATCTCTATACTGAATTTACCAGGTACAGTTCATGAAATTATAAAATACTTAACAAGACTGCAAAGCTGTAAGGTTCATAGAGTGCCATACAAGCCCTAGTTATGCTTTTATGATTAGTAATTCATTGACACACAAAAAAGAAACTCATGTTACCAGAATCTGTGACAAAAATGTAGTTGTTACCTGCTTATATAGTTCTACAGTTTTGAATGTTATAGCTAGATGAAGTCATTACAACTATATTAAAAGGACTACAGGCTCACAATTAGAAGGATGCGGTCATCATTGTTTAACCATATTGCTCTATGTGAGATACAGTTGAACATGGCAGCTTTTTAAAATGTACTAGTCTGTGAAACAAACTCTTCATGTCAAATAATAGGATTCTTTCACCTCAACTAGCCCTTAATTTCTAGCATAAAACCTTAGCATTTCATGTCTGTCTCAGCATAGTAGCAAAGATGGCGAGTTAGTATTCAACATGGAAAACAGTGTGCGAGTAAATTCATATTATAGTTATAATGACTTAATCATAATTATTTTATAAAACAAGATTCAAGTATGTTATTATTGAAGAGTGGATTGATTATAGAATTGGAAATTTGATCTGTTATTAATGTGTGGTACCAGATGAAGCAAAGCAAGCAAACAAAACAAATAATGATCTGTAAATAATAAATAAAAAAATGAGTATTTCCCTAGATGAAATTAGAAAATCCAGTCCACCAAATCCAAGACCATATTTCCCAAAAATATCTCTCTGCCATAATCCATGGCCAAAATGTAGGAAGACAACCAATGCGTAGAAGAAGAGCCACAGATTAATTAAATAAATGATTGAGTTATCTGCTTTCTCTGGATAGTTCCATACCAAGTTCCACACTGTTGTGCAAAGTGCTGCGTTCACTGATTTGAGGCCACACACAGTCTATAGCAATGCTGTTTGGTGTGCTTGCTGATTTAACAAAGACAGCAGGCACAGTCCAGAAAAACAGAGTTCTTTGGGAAATGGTGTTAAATAAGAACAGACAAACAGGGGCAGAAATGGAAACCAGTGCTACTTCCAAGATTCAAGATCACTGAAACTACAATCGGAAGGACCGCACATGATTCAAACACAGATCTGCTACTGAAACTGTGCTGCAACTTTACAAAGCTGACGGTCTCTGAATTAGTGGTATGGCATGGATCTATATCACATAGTCGAAGTCTTATAACTTCGAACAAGTAATGTTCAAGCCATTATGTTCGAAGTGACAGAACTTCGACTATGGATAAAAAAAAAAAAAATCAATGGAAAACAAAATTAACTGTTTTAAGCAAGGGGGCAAGCCCCCCTGCACCCCTCGCATGGGGGGCTGTGCCCCCCCCACACCACCGCTACTTAAATATACCAACTCTGAGATTGCACCCCATTGAACAAAATGGAAACCTCTGCTTATAGAGATTTCCTTTGAAACGCTCAAACTTTTACAAATTTGAACTTATGCTCTCGACCATATGAGATCTGAACTTGTGAAAGTTTGACTACATGATAGGAACCCATATGGCACAAGAAACTCCAGCAATAAAATTAACATAAAGTGAATGTAAACATAAACATTTTAAAGTCAGAAAAAAGTACAATTCATCTCTGACCAAAGTTGTACTTAGGGCAACCAACTGGCACTACTTTGGAAATACAACGTCATAGTTAATGTAAAACATAATTAAGTGCAACTCCATTCCCTCTCTACACTTCCTCCCCACCCCATTCTCCATCATCTGTGTCACTGACATTCCCTTGGCCTTAACAGATCCTGTTTACTCCATGGCCATGCAGATGCTGACCCTGTGACCTAATGTCCCCATCCATCTCTGGCACATTTTCATGGCTAGCTTGGATAAAGGAGTTTTCATATGTTTTCAGTTGCACTGAAACATTTCATATCTAGCTTGTCAGAAACACAGTTAATCTATAGTTCTTTTCTAAACTGCTTTTATTAGACTGTTGCTTTTTTACCAAGTAACCTCTGTAATTGGGGTTTATCCAATAGGGCTAACGTGTTTCACACAGTATAAATAAAAAGATAAATAACTATTCAACTTTGGAATGCCAGTCCATGTTGACATTTCAGAGTAAGGCTATTTCTAGGCAGTTTGCTCTGTGGGCAAATCTTGGAAATTTACCGCCCCCATGAACTGCATACATTTAGCTCCTTGTGGAATAGGAGGACTGTTATTCCAGTACCAACATAACTGCCTTGAATATCCTGGTTTAGAAACAACCTTGCATCTAATGGTTTTCCCGTCCAGCTAAAGTAACTTGGAACTTGTTTGCAGAGGAATAACTGTTTATGAAAGTCGTCTGATTCATACTATATAAATATGGTGAATCATCTTTCCGGATAGTTTTTGACTCTTGTTTGCTTCTAACTCCCCAGTGCCCTCATCGTTCCTCTGTCTGAACTCGTTCATGGTTCATTTCTCCTATTTGTTTTATTGCTCTTCCTAAGAGGCTGGGTACCATTCTCTTTCCTTACCTGTGTGGACTGCTGTTGTTTCTGAGCAACCACTTTTTTAATGAATGGCCATCTTCTAATACCACAGTTGGTTCACAATTGTTATCTTCGGCATTCTTATGCCATCATCAGTTTGGTCACAGACAATCCATAACTGTCTATTTTTGTGAATGCATAAAGCCTATCAATGAATCAGGTCCATAAACTGACATCTGCAGTCTCTCACTGATGCCCACAACATACTTCCTTATGGACTCCATCTTCTATATTCTAACATGCCTCCTCACCAAGGAAATGCTGCATCACCTCCTCATTGGCAAAATGCAGGGTGGTTTTATTTAAGTATCCTTTCATCATTCCCTATATGCACATACTTTGAATATTATTAATTAACACATCATATATCAATCACAAAATAATGACAGTTTTATTCATATATTACACAAAATGTTTCCGCATATTTCATTATCTCCACCCTTTTGTGCCACAACCATTTATTTACTGCCTTTAATAGAGTTTCATATCCTACACGTTATATCTTCACAGCTACATTTTCACAAATGTCATGAGATTATAAATAGTATCTTAGCCATCTTTTAAACTGCATTTCCATTATATTTATATATTTTCCATATCATGTCATATTCACATATATTCTCTTAACTGTCACTTAATCATACTGTTCTTTAAACTTCTTCCAAAACATTTCTAAAAATGTTTATATGCAAAACAAGCATGTTCAGTAGATTCTTCAACTTTACACACTTTACATAACCTTTCTTTGTATTGCTTTTATTTCATTTTGTTCTTCACAGGTAATTTATTCAATAACAGTCTCCATGAAAAATCTGAAGCCTCACAAACGTCTTTACATTTTTCTTGTCTCTCTCATATAGGTTTTCTTCTTCTTGCTTCAGACTTCCCCATGATTTAATCAACAAAGTCTACTCCATAACCTTGTCATATCATTCTTTGTTTTTAATATTTTCTAGTTCTGTGTGATATCACCATATTATTTTATCCGCATATTCAGCCCTTTATTTTATATTGCACATCATCTTTTTCATTTTTAATTCTTGTCACCCATCTTTATTTTTTTTCAACATCACTCTTTCCCAGTACTTTTTTGCTCCCTGTCACATCTAATCCAAAAATAAATGTAAAAAATACCACATGTACAGAAGATTATTAATCCTAACCTTAAACCTAACCATCCTTTTCTTGGCACAATACGATGCCTCCCTTTTTATATGATTCCACCTGGAATCCCATGAAATGCTGGATACCATCTCCAGTAAATCATTTTCTCTGTCTGCAGGAAATCCCTACTCTCTTTGCACATACTCAACCTGCTCTAACATGCAAGAATGCATCAATTTGTATGACATCTGAAATGTTTCCATATTATTGTACTTTATTATCTTCCAGTATTTCTTCCCAATTGTTTTTTTTACACATCTTGATAACCAAATGAGATTCACAGTAAACTAATTTCATCCATGGAAAATGCACCACATCTATTTTTACTATATGTATTAAAATCCTTTACTTTTTGTTGATTCAGCCATATGCATAATTCTTTTAATTTTTACTCTATCTTCACGATCACCTATCTCATCCATACTTTATCTTTTACAACTGTTAAATCTACATAAAATACACAAAGAAGCAAAACTACTCCTTTCCTTTTTCCCGTTGAGCTTCTCTTAAATAATCCCCCTGATGGTTCCTGTCATTACATTTGTCACCATGGTAAATATAACCTCACTCATTGGACACCCTTGTTTAACTCCTGTTAATCTTCAAAGGTGAAAAACCCGTGGTATTGACAAACATTCTATCATCACCAGGAATAATTCCTAAATTCATGGATAAAATAATTGGTTTCAGTAACTAGATACTAATTTGTTCTAATTCTAAGAGATTCAGCAGGTCTTCATGGGTTAAAATGGTCAATGGACCTACCTGATTTGCCAAGGATTGCCTGTATCTTTCACCCTTGTTTTTCAAATACTGGCTAAAACTTTTGCCATCTACATAGTGCCTTTTCAGGTAGAAGTCACCTGATGGACATTACAAACTCCAAGCCGAATAATATCAAGGTAGCATTCTTGAATGCTGGAAGCCAAAACAGCAACATTTCTGAACTTTAAGCCTTTCTTAACCCTGAAGATGTCAGCATATGTGTAATTCCAGAAACCTTGTTGTATTGTAGTAATAAGACTCCCTGCATTCCAGGGAAAATGCCTATAATGCATTCAGATTCCCTGGTAGCTGTGGAAGAACATCTCTATTAATTTTTAACCCTGTTATCTCTCATCAGATTTTGCATGATATAAATCTGGAAATGGCAGAAGTCCTTATTATACTCAATAAAATTATCACATTAGAGCTAATTATAGACCTCAATTTCTAATCCCTTGAAAGCATGCAGAATACCTTAACTAGTTAGAAAAGTTAACAGCAAATAACTTTTTATGGGTGACTTCAACTATCCACACTAAACTGAGAAACATGCACTAGCAACAACAAATATTTCCAGAGATGTCTGGAGTTTGTAAATGCTAGTACACTTGACACAATTGCCCCCTACCATTAAAGTTGTTAATCTCATTGAACGTGTCTTCACAAACATTTCTCCTGGTTATAACAGCATGCCTGTTACTTCCTTCTTAGTCAAATCTGATCGTTTCACTAAGAGCTTTGCTATGAAAACCTGCTTTGTAGCCTACAGTAACTCCTTTGCATTCAGGGATTGCACCACACCTGATTATTTATTGATCATATTGATAATGACAAATAGTTTAGTTCCCTAGTAAACCATGTAACAGAGGCTTCTGCCTTCTGCTCTGAAGTTTACTCCCCCTGGATAGATGCACTGAGGCATCCACGCCAATCCAGCATACGCAAAATGGCAACTTTAAATCCATATGGTGTAACTACCATATAATCAACTCTACAATAAAATAAAATGGTGCCAACCAATCACTAAAGAGCTTTACTTCATTGTTAAAAAAAGGGATCTAAAACTGGTAAGTAAGTGTCTCAATCTACTTATTAGGAAATGTAATGGCAACTATTATACAACTATCAATTTGGGATTACACCTAATTCAAAAGACATCCATTAGGCCATTTTCAGCTATATGAGGAAATTTAGTTTTAACCTACAGTTCTGTGTAAACTTATTTCCAATGGTACTCCCTTCTCTAATCCTAAGGACATTGTTCATATTCTTGCAGACAAATTATTTTCCAGCATAAATCTACCCATCCTTGCCACTGTCTCCTTTAGCCCCCCCCCCCCAACACACACAAACCCTTATCTTGATGTTATTTTGGACCAAGTCCTTTTTTTCTCTTTCCAAAATTCAAAATGCTGTTTTCATGGGTCCTGACAGTATCACTGGATGTAAGCTGATACGTTTAAATTCCCTTCTTTCTACCCTCCCCATCATCTCTTCAACCTTTATGTCTTTGAGGTGTGGCGAATGGCAGTTGTGGTGCCCATACACAACGGTGGTCCCTCTAGTAACCACGGGAGTTACAGGCCTATTAGTCTCACTAGGATTATTTAGAAGTCTGTGGAGCATATATCTGAATTAATAAGTCAATGTATGGGTGATCCTATATCCCTGGGTACATAATAATATGTAAAAGGCAGATCATGACTGCTTATTCTGATTTAGTTATTTGAAGAGGATTACTGAGGCCATGGATAAGAGGCATGCAATCCATGCTGCTTATCTGGACCTTGTCAAAGCTTTTGACACTATCTCCCATGCAGGGATTATTGACAAAATCTCCTAACTTAACATTAATCCAAACATAGTTAGCTGAATGAGTAAATGACTCTCTGACAGAATCCATACCATTAAAGTTAGGGCTGTTTGCTCTCTACAGAAAAAAGTATCCCACAGACCACTTTTCTGGGTTCTGTCTATTTTTGTATATATTTATTTCACATAAAATCAATGCCAAGGTTGCTATTGACTGTGGTTATCAAATCCTGTCCTGATACTGGTATTTTCCAGCAAGGAGCAGAACAAACAAATACTTGGAGTATTAATTATGTGCTTACCATCTATACCAAGAAATGCAGTATAGCTTCCTTTGCTAAATCTAGCATCACTAATGCTTACCATATAGATATCAGTAGACTTAAATGCTATGCAGTTCTCGGGACTTTGGTACATAGGTTGATATTTAGACTTGCCATTGACCACCATATCTCTGTGGTGGTTAGGAAATCTTTTTACTGTGCAAAACATATCACTTGTGGTATCTCAACAAGGTAGAAAGAAGTAACAGTCTCACTTTATTCATTCCCTATTGGGCTCGTCCTTGAATATATTGCACCACACTCTGCATGTACCTCGCTGAGCACATAAACCAGATTAAGGCACCGTCCCTGTGCTGAATGCCAGTCATACTCCTGAGGGGTGATCTCTGCTTAGGCTTCCTATGAATGACCCAGAACTTGTTGAGCTCCTTAACCTGAATAAAACCAATAGTAAACAAAACATCCATTCTAGAGACCTAAATCTACACTGCCTCATCAAAAGCACCAGGTTGCATGGCACATACCTAACCCAATGTATCCCCTGTTTCTTGAATAGGCTGCACTACATATCAAGCAGAGAACTTCCCTGACATCCTTTAAAAACAGTGTGGATAACCAGCAGGATGACTGAAATTTTAACAGGAGATTTGTGTAGAAAGTCTGCTTCATAGGGGACATTGTTAGTCTCCAACCAGTACTCAGTGATGTGTTTGAGCTTCTCAATTGTCTCCTTTGGCTGTAAGCATAGCCAGAACCTATTACTCTGTTTCATTATCAGCTACTTATCACTCATTCATCATAAGTTTATCCTATGTATTTTCATTCACTGACTGGAAAATTGTTATTCTACTATTTACTCATAAGCATTTTATTTTTTTAGGCTCTGTCATGATTTATATTAGCAAATGCTTTTGCAATTCTCACACCCAAGCAACATGCTATCATATTCCTCTCTCATTTTATATCATTTCTTTGAAAAAAAAATTAACATTTCTATTTCTTCCTTTCTTGTAATACCACTCATATCTTCATACATCACATTATGCATCACTTAGTTAATCTTTTGTTAGAATTTTCATAGATATTATAATTTGTATTACTTCATGTAAATTACCTTCATTTTTTAATATCTGTCCTTTCACATTTCTTGTAAATGAATTTTATAACTCCGTTTCATATTTTTTATACCTAAAACCTGACTTCGTTCTGCTTATCACTACTTTTAGAAACTGTTCCCTTTCTATATGTTCCATCTTGTTATAAAAGTAAACCAACAGAAGTTATTCCATCTGGCCCAAGTATGGTCTCTGAATGCGCTTATTTTATTGTTTCATCCAATTATTTTTCACCAGTTTTCTTACTATCTACTTCACTTCCTAAACCACAAAGACTTCCTAGATGAAGTACACATAACAGATACTCTCAGCATCCCCAAATGCACCTTTCAAAATAACACCCACATCAACACATACAGCTACATCTCATGGAGCCTCTACGTCTAAGCCCATAAGGCAAGTCATAACACATTCCAACAGTCTAGTCATTGGAGACTCCATTGTGAGACACTCTGAATTCCCTCTCACCTGGCTATGTAAGGAGAAACTTATGGTCAGTTGCTTATCAGGGACTAGGATCCATCACATTGCACATGCATCAGGCCATTGGACCACAATTGCCAATATGACTCAGTCATAGTCCATGTGGGAGTAAATGACCTGAGATGTACCTCCCTAGACTATATGAAGAGAAACATCATGGAGCTATCGGAAAATGCGTTTCAGACTGGTGTCAGCCATTGAGTAGCATTTTATCTTCTCCAAGGATGATGCCACAATATGAACAAAAGATGGTTGACTTTAAAAATTGGCGTAGTTTCTGGTGTCATTCTAAGGGGGTGCAATATTTGTCAGCATGGAATGAGATGGTCAAGAGACCACGCTAATTTGCCATGGATGGTCTGCACCTCTCCCCTCTAGGCTTTCGAACATTAGCTAAACATTGTCTTCCCCCATAGTGCCTTTTTTAGGCAATGCCAAATTGAAAGTACTTCCGACATAGCAAATCAAAACCAAGAAAATCTAAAGGTATTACTGCTCAATGCTAGGAGTCTAAAAAAAAACTCCACTCCCTAGAAGCTCTCTTTACCCTAGAGAATGCTGATGTCTGTGCGGTCATTAAAACATGGTTTAAAGCCACAAAGAGCACACCAACAGTGCAAGGTTATCATGCCTTCCACACATTTAGGCCAGCTACTTCACAGGCAGGGACTAAAGGTGGAGATGTCTCTATCTACATCAAAATAAATATAATTCAAGGCTGGTCAAACAGGAAAATCCACTTGAGCTGATTCATGTTTAAATCACCATAGGTAAAATCCAGTACCACTTCCTTGCAAGCTATAGGTCCCCCTCTATGACACAGGAAACCTATACTATGTATTTAAACTTATAAGAAACACTAACCATCCGACCCAATATCACAGTCATGGGTGACTTTAATTACCCCACTATTAACTGGGAATCCTATACAACACCAAATGTACATACACAGAGATTCCTGGATTTTGTTAACACAAACTCCCTCAACCATACAGTCAATACACCAACCAGGGGTGCCACCATACTGGATCTGGTCCTCACTAATATGGGAGACTGATGCACACTCCCTACTGTAATACGTTTCCTGGTAAGATCAGACCACAAAATAGTTTCCTTTGAAGCAAAACCTGGAATATTCAAGAGCTATTCTAAGGCTAACCGCCTGCTATTAAGTGAGAACCTGGCAAAATTTCAAGCCCCCAAAAACCCTTAGAACACTTCTGCCTATGCAGAACTGTTAACAGAAACCCTGAACAGGCATGTCAATTGCTGCATAGAGGCAGCTGTGCCCACCAGTAAGAAGTACAGAACTAAGTAAAAAAACAAGCCACCCTGGTGGAATCGCAAAATCAATCGGCTGTATAACAAGAGGAAGAAAATCATGGCAAAAATTATGAAGTACAGCACCCAGCAGGATAAAAGCACTCTCATCAAACTAAACAAACAACTCAGAAGACAAGTAAAGTTTACCAAAGCCAAATTTTAGGTAAGTTTGGCCTCCCAGACCAAGGACAGCCACAACATTCTTTAGCTATGTCTGCAACCTCAAAGGCAATACACAATTGTGTGCAGAGCTCGTAAATGGAGCCACCTATAGTGAGTCAGAAGATGTAGCAAATCCCCTGGCTGATAAATTCACCTCCAACTTTACTCCTCTCTCCCCCTCAACCTTCCTTCAGAAAATATCATCAAATATAACTCCCCCTACTATCACTAGGGAACAGGTCCTTAATGCTTTCTCTAAGACCAAGAACACTGCATCAGTGGGTCCACACAATATCCCAGGATGCCTTCTAAATAGCATGAAACATAACCTATCAGGGCCTATGGAATTACTATTTAACTGTAACCTCCAAACAGGCTTCATGCGTCATGAATGGAGAAAGGCAACAATATTCCCTCTGCAGGAAAGTGGGCCATCTACAGACCCTGAAAACTACAGACACATAAGTCTCACTAGTTTTATATGTAAAGCCATGGAAAGAATTATCATGGAGTTGGTCAACAGAGATATAGTAAACCTCCGGACACTGGACCCAACCCAATTTGGTTTTATAAAGGGCAAGTCATGTCTACTCAACCTGGTGGACTTCTTCAAGAAGGTCAACAAAGCAATGAATCAGGACAAAGTCATTCACACTGCCTACCTTGACCTGACCAAGGCATTTGACACAATACCCCACTCATGCATTGTTGACAAACTCAAGAGGTTAGGTACAAACCCATATGTCTCCTGGTGGATAGTCAACTGGCTCAGAGACAGGATCCATGAAGTTAGAATTGGGGAGTTCACCTCTAAAAAGAGGCCAGTCACAAGTTGAGTCCCTCAGGTATCAGTCCTTCGACTGCTCCTTTTTGGCATTTACTTCTCAGAAATCAAGGTCAATGTCAGTAGTCTCTGGCTGACTAAATTTGCAGATGATTACAAATTAGGAGCTGTCATTGAATCTCACACTGACACAAATGTTCTCCATGAGGGGCTGACACAGACAAACAGTTGGTGTTAGAGTCATGGACTAAAACTAAATGCCAAGAAATGAATAATAGTATCATTTGGGAAGTCATCCATCCCTGATAACTGTCATATTGACAACACACCCCTTAGAGTTGACCCAGTAGTCAGGGACTTAGGGACGCACACAGATAGTAATCTAGCCTTTGATCATCATGGGTCTACAGTAGTTAGGAAATCATTCTATGTTGAGCAACTTATAAACAAAGGTATGGCATCTAAGTCCAAGAACGTCATTGGTCCACTGTATTCGGCATTCATCAAACCTATCATTGAGTACAATGCCCCATTTGGTATGTACCTGACCAGGCATATACAACAAATGGAATGTCCACAGAGGTTCCTCGCTAAAAGAATACAGGACATAAGTAATATATCCTATGCAGACCACCTCAAGGCCCTATCCCTGTATTCTGTCTCCTACAGGCTTTTGAGGGGAGATCTATGTCTGGCATACAGGGCATTGTCAGACCCCACTCTGATGGACCTCCTGCAGATCCACAAAATAAACAGCACCAGAATTTCCAGTTCTAAAGACTTAAACTTGGCCTGTGATATAAACAGGACCTGCTGGAGAGATAGGTATGTGTACCAGAGATTACCCCGTCTATGGAACAGGCTCCCCATCCATGTGAAGCAGAGTTTCTCTCTAACCCAGTTCAAGTGCAGCTTGGACAATTGGGTGGGAAACCAGAAATTCATCCTTGGTTTGGCACCTATGTCTTTAATAGACAGAGGTAACCTGTAAATGGTTCATCTCCCAGGCCCATGCTTACACTTATCAAGGGTATGAGAACTTGTCAGAGATTTGGGATGCATGGCTAGGCTTACAAAGACCGTTGTGGTCGTTAGTCTAGTAAACACCTATGAACCTGATAATCATTTATTCTTTTAACTTTGTATCATTTATTATATTCTCCTTCACTTCTTTTGCATATATTTCTTTAACATACCCTGTTCCTATTTTAGAATTTATTCTTGCCTGTTCATCACTTCTCCAATTTTATTCTTTAAGCCATTAATTTTATGTTGATCATTGCTTTACACATTTCCCAAAAATTGAGTTAGTTCTTTTATGTTTTCAAATAGTATTCTTGTCTGAATATCATTGCCATTCACTGTCTATTATTTTCTGAAATTTACCTTTCTTTCTTTGCACTTCCATTCTTACCACTTAAATTCTTCACACTTTTGTATTAATTTACTATATTCCTGCTTTTAGTTCTTCTGTTTCTCCTTCTCCAGTATCATATATACAGCCTTTGCTTTAACCATGTTTCATAAAATCCCTCGGTGACCTGTGATCTTACCCCAATGTTAGCCATTTAATTTTCTCATCTCATGTCTTATTAATATGTGGAGATTTTTTACTTCTGTACTGAGTTTTTAACTGTGAAGTACCATTAAACTTGTCCGATTACAGGGTGTTTTCTGGGCAATTCTTTACAAGTTATTTGTGTTTTGTATTAATAGCTCTTGTTAACTGTATTAAGCCCCTTCCTTCTCTTATTATCTCCTTATCCGCCCCATATTATAGCCATACTGCCAAAAGATCCATAAAATTGTCAGTTCTTCTCACTCTCATATAAACTGTTTGATAGCATTATATAATAAATTTCTTTGTATTTTATTTGACATATGTATTATACCTCTCTTCAGAAGCATAGATGGCTCATCCAGCACCTGGAAATAAAATAAAACTTGTTTTTATTTAAACTATAGCAAACTGCTTGCTACAAATGTAACAAGCAGTTGCTACAGCGTGGGCACTGCATCGAGCACTACAACCCTTGAGTTTTTAGTTTAAAAATATCTTCCTCCAGATTCTCAAAAGCTTGCATGGCATGCATGATTAGTGTAAGAGGTAATTTTGCCAATATGGCAGCTGAGTGATCCACGTACATGGCCATTTGACATGCGCGAGTGCTCTAGCACTAGTGCTGCACATTTCCAGCCCCATATGCAAATTACCCCATTTGCAGGTGAAAACCATGCAAATGAGGTAAATCTGCCATCCAGGAAGCAGGAATCAGGGCATGCAGGACTAGTGTAATATGCAGAAATGTACTCGGTTAGTAACCAAGTACGGTGCTGCAAAATCCAAAACGGGGACATGACAGCTCCAAATAAAGGCTGAATATCATTGAGGAAGCATGCCAATGGCCAAGTATAAGGACACTGGCATTGCAAACAATGCAAAATGTACAAAATACAACTTTTATTATATGTCCACCGATCACGGCTGGTGAAGCATAGGGCAGTGGTGCGCAAACGGGATCGGTGGGGAAATAAGAAAATAAACCTAAAAAAAGCAGTCTAACTAGAATCAGCATTCTGCAATGCAAGTCAATGGTAGGCAAAAGACAACCTGGCTAGTGAACAGTGGTTGCTAAGGGGGGAGGCACAGTGTGACACATGTAACTATGCATTAGCAGGCAATCCTATGCAAATGAGGGGAAGGATAGTGAATCCTGGTTTTCCCCAGCATGTGAGGCAGGTCCCAAAAAGGTAAGAGTATGAATAGCTGAGTGCAGGTCTAGGAGGTAGGTGACATCATGGGTGGGTGTGTCAGGCATACTGTAAGCGGAGTGGAGCCCTGTGGCTTGAGTATGCTCCCAGCTTAGCACAGCCAAGCTAGGGGGTGAGTCTAAACCTGCCCAGCACTCTTTAAAAACTGTAAGCGGGTGTGCACACTGCGCACTGGGATATACAGGAAGAAAAAAGAAGTAAAACCAGGAAACAGCAGCAGTGTGCACATCTGAGTACTTTGTTTGTGCGGCGCAGCCCTGGGTCCAAACAGAAGGGCAATGGGAAGGGAAATCAGCAGTAGGAAGGTAATCAAGGAGAAGTAGCATATCTGGCAGGTGAAATGTATCAGAAGCAGTCAATTACACAGGCAGCAGCCCAGCCCAGAACACTACTATAAACTAAGCAAACACTTTCCCCACTGGTGATTCCCACACTCTACACCACCGGTGTATACAAGCAGGAACATTTTAAAAACAAACCTACAAAATGAGAAGGACTGCAGCAGGCAACATAGAACAACATGTGCAAGAGGCTGAGGGTGGTGAGGATGTGCATGCTGCTGAAACCCAGTGAGGAGACGGAGAAGAGTGTACAGACTCTGGGTAACTTACCAGGGGCTACATGAGCTGGAGATAGTGGAGCACTATAGAGTGGACAGAGACCTCCTACAGCAAGTAGTTGAGCTGTGTCGGCCACACCTGACACACCAAACCGAACAAGGGGAACCCATCCCAGTGGATACCACGGTATGTGTAGGCCTAGGTATACTAGCCATAGGTACCTCCCAAAGCACAGCTGGGGATAACATGGGGATCTCACAGGCATCACATCTAGAGTATTCTACCAGTTCCTGGATGCCATGTCAGCACATGCCAGTTAGCAGGTATATTTCCTCAACACCCGTGGGGTGTTGACCGGCAATATGCGTCTCTTCCACTAAATAGCAGAATACCCTGGGGTAGTGAGTGCTATAGACTGCATGCACATATGCATCAAACACCACCCAGCAAGCAGGGTAGGGTCTACATCAACCACAGGGGCATCCCCTCCATCAACTGCTAGGTCATATGTGATGTCCAGGGCATTATAATGAATGTGTGCGCTGGCTGCCCTGGAAGCTACGATAATTTCCACATATGACATCTGACGTAGCTGTACCAAAGATTTGCCAATGGGGACATCCTCTACAGTCACCTAGTGGGGGATGCTGGGTACACACTGGAGTCGTGGCTGATGGCACCCATCAGAAATGCACACACACCTGAACAACAATGCCATAATGAGGCACACGCATAGGTCAGACATATAATAGAGCATGTGTTCGGGATGCTCAGGTCATGGTTCCAGTGTCTGTATACATCCGGTGGAGCCTTGCAGTATGCACCAGCTACATGTACCCAAATTGTTATGGTATGTACGATGCTATACCATATGATCCTGTGGAAGCAGCTGCAGCAGGAATAGCATGGAGCATGGCCACACAGCCCCCCACCAATGTCAAGGCCTACACAGGCACAGAGTGACCTGGAGGAGGAAGAACCAGAGCCTGCCCCAGTAGGCAGAAGGAGGCGTGCACAGTATGCCATGGCCTTGGCAAAGAGGCAATGCATAGCACATGCACTGACACAGTAGGGTCCCAGGGAATGACACCTCTCTCTGACTCGTACATACAGTAAAAGGAATGCCAAACATGACACCACCTGTGCTCAACCATGTATAGGGAGTGTACTATGTGCATCCAACATAGGCAGCCCTCCAGCACCATCCGCAAGTCTGGTGCACCCACAAGGTAAGTCAATCAACCTACCAATTGCCAATTGGAGTAGAATGCATTGTTACCTGTAGCTATGGTATGGATGTGAGCATGCAAGGGAATTAGGTGGCTGAATGTTATGCCAGCAGGCAGTAGACACACATAGTGCCACCCTGACATGTATAACACATACTGGAATCACCATAGTAGCCAGTACTACACAGGGAGACAGAAGCAACTGCAGGAAATGTGCTGTGCCAAATGTGTGTCCATATGATCCGCACATGCCAGTCAGGATGGTTCACATACCCAACAACAGTCGCAGCCAGCAGGACAGGTGGACACAAACCCAAACAGGGTCTGTGGCATGGCCCCAAAATGATGAATAAGATTAACCCCACCCCCAGGCCTACACAGACAGACCACAGCAGGGCAGGCAGTGGGATGCCAGTTCTGAAGTGTAGGACATCAGACAATAATATGTAGGGCAACCAAAGCCACAATCTGTAGTACACTGGTGTGCCTCTAGACAGCATGATAGTTAGCAAAACAGAATGGAATGGAGTACATGAAATACCAGTACAGTCATAGCAAATGTGTGCAAGTGTCACTTGTGCCCCTCCATCCTACATAACAATGTAATGACAGTTAGGTGTGCCCCCCACTCCCATGTAGACATGTAGAAACAGTCAGGTGTGCCCCTACCCCCACTCCAGTGTAGAAATGTAATAGTCAGGTTTGTCCCCCCATTCCTGTGTAGAAATGTTGTAACATGCATGAGTAGGTATAATACCAGTGGAGCGGAGATGCCCAGAGGTGCCCAAGGTAGCAGAATAGGTTGTAGCATGTGCGCAATATGCAGGTCTGTATGTGGTAGGATGGTATGCATCCCATATTGTGTGAGAGTGGTCAGTATGTATGCACGTCAAGGTAAGACCTGGTGGCCCATAGATGAATGGGTTATGGCCCATGCACACACACTTCCTTCCCCTTAGCCCTACTATGACAAAGCCGCTGAGGTCATCCACTTTGAAATACACCCTTGGGAAAAGTGTAGCCCAGTAATCTCCGTAGGGCGTCCCGTAACTGTGTACTGCTGTAGTGTGATAAAGTAGCTAGGTAGGTGTTCCAACCCCAGACATGGCAAGTGCGTGTGTGTGTGTGTGTGTGTGTGTGTGTGTTATTGTGCATGTCTGTCTGTCTGCATAGAGAGCAATGCTTTTTATGGTAGCCACACTCCTTACAACTCCCATACTCAACTTTGGCAAGGCTGCTGATGTCACCCACCTAGAAATACACCTCCAGGAAGGTTGTAGCCCAGTAATCACAATAGCACATCCCATAACTGCGTACTGCTGTAGAGTGATAAAGTATCTAAGTAGGTGTTCTAACCCCAGACGTGGCAACTGTGTGTGTGTGTGTGTGTGTGTGTGTGTGTGTCCGTCCATCTGTCTGTGTAGAGAGCAATGCATTATAGTGTAGCCACACAAATTACAATTCTTATACTCAACTTTGGCAAGCCTGCTGATGTCACCCACCTAGAAATACACCTCCGGAAAGGTTGTAGCCCAGTAATCACCATAGCATGTTCTATAACTGTGTACTGCTGTAGAGTGATAAAGTAGTTAGCTAGGTGTTCTAACCCCAGATGTGACAACTGTGTGTGTGTGTGTCTCTGTCTGTCTGTCTGTCTGTCTCTGTCTGTGTTGAGAGCAATGCATGTTAGTGTAGCCACATGAATTACAATTCCTATACTCAACTTTGGCAAACCTTCTGATGTCACCCACCTAGGAATACACCTCTGGGAAGGTAGTAGCCCAGTAATCACCGTAGCTCATCCTGTAACTGTGTACTGCTGGAGTGTGATTTAGAACTGTGGCAAGGTTCCATCCCGACCCATGGCAGTTCTGCATGTCTTGTGTGTGTCCATGTCTGTATACGGTGCAATGCATTATAGGCTAGTCACACGCACTACATTTCACATGGCCCACTTTGGCATTCCATCTGATGTCATTCTTTGTGAAATACAGCTACGGGGAAGGAGTTCCCTAGTAATCACCGTGGTGCATCCTATAACAGCTCCATGCTGTAGTGTGGTATAGACCTCTGTCAAGGGTTCTATACCCACACATGTCGGTCGTGGATCTATTGTGTGTGTCTCACTGTCAGTGTAGGGAGCAATGCATTTTAGGGTAGTCAGCCACAGTATATTTCAAATAGCCTACTTTGGCAATTCTGCTGATGTCATTCATTGTGGAATACACCCTTGGGGAAGGAGTATTTCAGTAATGTGCATGGCGCATACTATAAATGCGTAGTATTGAGGTGTAATAAACTAGTTAGTTAAGGGTTCTACTCCCAGACATGATGTGTGTGTGTGTGTGTGTGTGTGTGTGTGCATGCATGCATGTGCTCATATCTCATATCCTGTGTAGAGGTGGTTGTGAGCATGTGACACCTGTGGCCAATGTGGAGCGGGTTTTGCATAAGTCTTATATGGTGACCGTACTATATAGCACAATGTCCACTGTACAGGGATGACAGATGTGGAATAGCTGAGAGGCTGGGGTGCAAAGCTATACCTATACATGTAACATCAAGGCCAGGCAATCACATTTAGCAACCACAGTATTACCCAGAGTACACTCTCAACACATGTCTCAAATGCACACACATGCCTAGGCAACAGCCAATATTGGATAGTACACTGCATATTGGCCACTGATAGTAACCATGGAGTGATAGCAGTGGGTTATAGAGGGCATGTCCCCTGTCCGTCTGTCCAATATGCACATACATACTGACAGTGCACCTCCCCCATGTTCCCCAATGGACACCTGCACCACCTGTGGTGCCATCACATGTGTCCCAGAATGGACATACCATGCCTGACAGCATGCCCTGTATGGACAGTTGCCACTGACACCAGGGAATGCTATCAGCATGCCATCAATGTAGGTGCAGGTAATCATGCTGCCCATTACCATTCCCTGCCACAGGGACCAAGAGTGGCACATATGATGGTAATCTGTGTGCACAACATGGGCCAGAAACCCCAGGTATAGATCCACATGTCACTGTCCATGCATGTAGGAGGTGTGCACATCCAGATACTGTCCATGTCATTGGGTAAGGGACACATACATGGCAAGTGAAGCACAGCACTGGCCACACACAATAGTAACCCAGATGACTGGATGGGGGATACAGTACCCACCTGTGTGGGCAAGAGTGGAAACTACAGCCCTGAGACACAATGCAGACCATTGTCATGTGGCCTGATGCCAAGGTATACCCATTGGGTCTATATCAGAACATCGAAGTATTAAAACTTTGAATGTTCTGATATCGAACACTATTCAGTGAATGCTAAGAATAGCAAAGCTGCAGAACAGTGAATTCTTTCCTCGGGAAATAATTCAGTTGGCCATTTCTGTGGCTTTGCTTTTATTAGCTTTGTGGTGGAAAGTTACGAGTTGGTTTCAGGTAAGTGTGTGATTGTTTGTACGTTAGGGTTAGGGGCGGGTTAAGTGAGTTAGGGTTAGGGCGAGGGTTAGGCGTGTGTGTGATAGTGACAGACTTTAGGGTTAGGGGTGGTTTAAGTGAGTTAGGATTAGGGCGCGGGTTAAGTGAGTGTGCAATAGTGACGGACCTTAGGGTTAGGGTTTGGGTTAAGGTAAGTGGGTAGATAGTAGTGTATGTTTAGTTTAGTGTAGTGTTAGACGTAGGAATTTAAGTGTATGTGTGGGGTTGCTGTTTGTTTGATGTGCTTGTGTTGTGTGTATGTGTTTTGGAGCAGCAAGTTTTTCCAATGGGAAAAAATTTGCTGTTCTGAAGGTTAGATGTTTTCATGTTTAGATGTTTTGAGACCGATGAAATAGCATTCACTATTTTCATCTTTCGATAATGTGATATAAACACTACCCATCGCCTACCCTTGTATAGCCTGCTTCCACAGTCGACCACCACACATCCTTGTAGACATGCACCCATGTAAGTCAGTACTGGCACCCTGTGTGTGTGTCTGTGTGTTGTATGGTGTGTATGTTTACAGCCACACTCACTACAACCCCCATGCACATACATAAGCATGCTGTCAGATGTCAGACACCTCCTCATACCCTTTGCCCATACCACCTCCATATTACCCATGTGGTGCATGTGGTACCTGCACAGTGATGTGTTGTGGCAAGCCCGCTACTGATTTGCTGACCCCTGGCCGTGCCAAGTGTGTCAATGTGTGCGTGTCCCTGTGAGAGTGTGGCTGTATTGATGCTGGCACCTGTTTATGCTGACAGGCACATGTACGTCACCTGCCATATAGCTACCGTATCACTGTTACAGATGTCATGCACCATCACAGATATGTTCTGAGGGCTCCAAAACAGGTAACCCATGTGGTGCATCCAATAACTGCATCGAACTGTGAATGCAGTACATAGTTGTCAGGGGTTTGATACCCTGTGCTGGTAGGTGTGTGACACAAGCAAGCTGCAGTTTTACTCCACCACCCCTCCCTGACATGTCTTTGCCTCTGTCTGCCTCTCCCACTCCCTCTCTGGTGGATGTGGAGACATATACCAGCTTTGCTTAGGCAGCAGCGTGTGTATTTTAAGTGATGCTCATAATCAGCTGATGGCCTCTGCATGAATCGCAGCCCTCCCCTGGCTGATTGCATGTGGAACAGCTGTGGTAACAGTCCCATAGCCAATTGCATGGAAACACACTCTGATATCTAGGAACATCATGTTGATGTTGGCCCTTGTCATTTACTGTGACGAGGAAGTAGATCCATTGGTTGGCAACCAGCATCTGCAATGGATTGGGGATATACCTTCAACAACATACACTGCAGAAACAGGGCAACACACAGAAGGGGGACATGCCTGATCCGCCTACAGACTGTAAGTGCTGCTATACTGCATGCAGCATACTGTTGGTTTAACAGTGTGTGTGTGGATATGTCTTTCCTACATGTCTCCATACCTGCCATATCAGTTCAATGTTTATGTGGAATCCCTATCTGCAGGGTCATCTGAAGACAGGGCAGTGTGTTGTGCCATTGGTTCCATGTGTTACCTACAGAGCATCTATCTGTGGACTGCAGACAGTAGTGTGAGGATTGCAGTCTATAGATGGTGAAAGCCATGACAGTTACTGGCGTCTTATCCCTCATAGGGCATATGTTGCCACAAACCCTGTTACAACAGTAAATGTTTGAGGTTATCACAGCAACATGTCATTAGTGGCCCTGCGTATGTGCTGCCAGCCACA